>NC_056744.1:352708380-352725012 GCF_019279795.1 Protopterus annectens
CTCAGTAAGAAGTTGAGATACCTCATAAAATCCTCCAAAGCTAGTTACGAAAATAAAATTGCCAAAGATTCCAAGGACAACCACAAGGCATTCTATAGTTATGTCAAGAATCTGAACAGCAATGCTCAGATCTGCTCTGAGCTGCAACAGAATGGCATTAAATATACTGATCCCAAGGATATTGCCAATATCCTGGCAGATCGATTCAGTGCAGATTTCACCACCTTAAAGGGCCCATCTCAATACCAAAAGATTGCCAAATTCTGGTACTCACAGCCACACAGGCAAAAAACGCACTCTCCAAAGCTAAGAATACAGCATCATTGGGACCAAACAACATCCCAGGCTGTGTACTGCATGAACTACAAAATGAACTGGCACCTCACCTAAGTGTCATGTTTAATCATAGCCTCACTTCAGCCTTCGTGCCCAATGAGTGGCGCACAGCTACAGTTATCCCACCCCACAAGGGGCGATCCACCTTGGATCCCAGGAACTATCGTCCCATCAGTCTGACAAGCCTGATCTGCAAAGCCATGGGACGCATTATCATGGAACTTATAAACAAAGGCACTGGCAACCTTCAAACACTGGACCCCACCCAGTTTGGTTTTGTGAAGGGCCGATCTTGTCTCCTCAACCTGATTGACTTCTTTGAATCAGTCTCCAGAGCCGTGGATGAGGGTAAGGTAGTCCACACAGCCTATCTGGATCTCACCAAGGCCTTTGACACCATCCCCCACTCTGGAATCACAGATAAACTTACTAGGCTGGGTATTAATCCCTACATCACTCGATGGGTTGCCAACTGGCTTACTGACAGAACCCACATTGTAAAAGTAGCTGACTGAAAATCCAGCTCCAGACAAGTGACAAGCGGAGTACCTCAGGGTTCAGTCCTGGGGCCGCTCTTGTTTAGCATCTACTTCTCTGAAGTACAGGCCAACATTAAGGGACTCTGGCTAACAAAGTTTGCAGATGACTGCAAACTGGGAGCCATTATTGAATCCCCAAATGATGTGGATATTCTACAAAAGGGCCTTACAGAAACAGATGCTTGGTGCCAGAGCCATGGGCTCAAGCTCAGTGCCAAGAAATGTATAGTTATCCCCTTTGGGAAAAACTGTGTACCCATGAATTAACACATAAGTGGCAGTACACTAAACACCGAAAGTGTGATAAGGGACTTAGGGACACAGGTGGGCAGTGGTCTCACTTTCGATAACCACATAGCCACAACAGTCAGGAAATCCTTACATGTGGCACACCTCATCACTAAGGGCTTTTCCTCCAGAAAAAAGGAGGTCATTGTCCCACTGTACTCATCCCTCATTAGACCCATTCTAGAGTACAATGCCCCTTTTGGTATGTACCTCACAAGACATCTGCAACAACTGGAAAGGCCACAGAAATACCTCACTAAAAGAATCACAGGCCTAAAGCAGATGCTTTATGCTGACCATCTAAAAAAACTCCAGCTATACTCTGTTGCATATCGCCTACTCAGAGGTGATCTCTGCTTAACATACAAGGCCATGTCAAACCCAGTGCTGTTGGACATGCTACACTTAAAGAAATCCCAATCCCTCAGAATTACATGCTTCAGGGATCTAAACCTGGTCATGACAATGAACAAAACATGCTGGAGGGAGAAGTTCCTGACCCAGCGACTCCCCACACTCTGGAATAGACTGCCCATACATGCCAAGCTGAGTGCCTCTTTGGCCCTCTTCAAAAGGAACCTTGACGATTGGATGGGAGATAGGAAATTCACCCCGGGAATCACGTCAGTCGCCCTGCTAGACAGGAGACCAGGGAAGTAAATATTCTGGGAAGCAATAGCCAGGGAATTGTTATGGCTAGGCTTGTATAGGCCCTAGGGCCGATAGCGTAGTACCAACCTATGAATGGTGTCTTTTGTTCATGGGGTCACTATAAAGTCAGACACAACTTGACAGCAAAGGATAGATGGCTTCTTTATATCTAAGTTCCTAAATCAGCTCATCTGCTCTGTGGTAAGAATTGGGCACTAGAGAGCAGGCCAGATTCTTGATTATGCATGGCGGACTACTCACTGCCCTGGTAGTGCACGTGCAGCCTTCAACCCCTCTATCCTCTGCAGAGGCTTTTTCCAGCTCCATAGGCTGATTTCTCCTCAGGTTACTGTGTGACTTTGCACATGATAATGTGGGCTCACTAGGCTTAAGTCCATTGGGTGAACACTTAATGCCCCACCAGGTGTTAGTCATGTGATGAGCGAGAACCACCTCCCTCTCCATGGGACAGGTTAACTGGCAGCAGCCACTCTCTCCCATCCTCCTCTGTCAGCTCCAACAGATGCCTAAACTGCTATTCAGACTTGGATCCCTTGCACTGTGAAAGCCATGGAGCTAGAGACCTAGCCTTTTGTATGTTTCCCTGATCTGTTTCTCCTAGTCCTCATACGGGCTTCCCATTGTCAAGAGTACTTTACTCCTTATATAATTAATTCCAGCCCTTTTCAGATGTCTCAGGCTTGTTTTGAATCTTGTACCCCATCTTTTCCCTTTTTCTCCTTTTTTATTTTCTTTTATTCTCCATTACCAATATCTTCTTCATAAATTTCTTCATCATCTTTAATTCCCTTCTTCATGTTGCTTATACAACTAATAATTTCTTCCAAAAAATATTTTCATTTCTAGAAAGCTCTAATACTGGGATGATGCAACCCAATCAAGCCCATATAGCTTCCTAGATATGCTTACTGTGTCTTTAGTTTCCTTTACCAAATTGTAGATTTCTTCATTTTCTGGAATATTTTCTTTAGAACTTCTTCCTTGTTCAAGAAAAGTTTTAAGTAAGTCATATGGAATGTCTCAGTTCTGCCAAGCACTGACATCTGTCACACTCATCATGTTGCTGTCGTAATTCTGACAAGTTATAGCAAGCACGCTATCTATATGACTCTTTAAATGTCACTGGATACACTGCTTTGGCAGTCTGCTTCTAGCAAGGAACAAATGCCCTTAGAAGATTTCAAATATGCAGTAACTGGATGTTTCAGTATTGGCTTGTAACTTTAATAGAAAATCCAAAACTAACTTGTTTCCCTCAGTATTGATAGTAATTATTCTGATCAATAAAATCTTCCCAGTTTCTTTGTGAAATTTAGTAAATGTACATCTTTTGATGACTCTAAAGTAGAGTTTTTTTCAACTTATGATGTCTGGTAAAAAAAAAAACAAGAAAAACAATTTCCACTTTTAATGTTGTGTATTTACAGTCTGAGCTCACCCATTTTTTGAGGTTATCAGATTGATTCAAATGACTTTTGAAGCTGTTACTTTATGTTTTGTATAAAAGATTATGTAACGTAACAGCATTAACTTTTGAGCTGCAAACTCTGCAATGAGAAACACAGGAAGAGAAGTGCATAAAAATTGTTTCCCCGGCCACTATTATTGAAAGAAATCAAACAAATAATTCACTTTGTGAACCTTTTCCCACAACAGTATTACCTGCAGCTTCACTCTCTAGTTATTATATTCTGTACTTCAGGGAAACTGGAAGGCTGAGAATCTCCTACTCATTTTAAAAACTGCAGGATGATAAGCAGAGCAAAATAAACTACAGTAGGACTTAAATAAACATTAATGCAAACTCCCACTGTATTATTAAATACAGAATTCTAAAACTCGTACCTGCACACCAGCCCTCACAGTTGATCACCCCATCGCACTAAGGTGCATTAGCTGTTTAGTGCTGAGCTGAAAACTATTTTTATATGCAGAAACTGAGGCAGTAAACTTGTAACATTTGTTACCCTCCAACCCACTAGCACCCAGGTCATGCTCTTCTTGCAGATAGACACTTCTCTGTGCAAAACTCATGATACATTTACTACTGATTTATTGATGGCACAGGTTACATAGCTGCTCTCCAGGGAATGACAGCAGAAGGACGTACATTACAAAATTACCTTCTACGAACACATTCGTAAATGAATAAATATAGTTCAAGCTGGCTGTTTTACATTTAAACTATATCTTAAATTTCACAAGCTGCAGGTACAGAGGTGCTGGCAGTTTCCCAATATGCTTTGCACTAAGCAACGTATTCCTCTCAGCTTAAACGATAGTCTTTGGTAGTGAACCCATTTGTTGTATGAACACTGATTATGTATTTTTATTTCTGCTTTTGTTAAATGGTTAGTATCATTAGGCCAGAGTCCTCTTTTCTTCAGGGGCGACCCAACGTAGTATTCATTCTGACTAGGGAAGTTTGGCCATGGCACAACAGAGCTTACCCTACTCTTTATGATAAGCGCTGTAGGCTCTTTTACATCCACCTTAGGTACCTGCAACTCAGGTAGATGAGAGGTTGGTTTAACATCTTATCCAAAAGATAGTTAAAGTCTCATCTAAATGATAGAAAAAGATTCCCTATGGATAAAATCTGGGAAATGCACTAGTATTTCTGCAACACTATAATTATTTAATCCAAAAATGGCATGATGGAGGCAGACACAAAAATATGATTTTTTAAACCTTTTCTTTCTCTTTCACATAATACATTGCATGTCTTCAAAATATGAACTTATGCCCTATCTTCACATGCAAAACATTCTTCAAATTTACCTAGAATGGTAGTACTCAGCCAGCTTTGATATTCTGAGGATGAAATGCCTGAGAATTTAATGCACTTTGGTTTATACTTTCTGTTATATTTTAAACACACAACCACAAACTTTTTTCTCTTCATCTGCAAAATTATACTCAAATTTGATTTCTTGAAAAAAAATTGGGACTAGTAAACTTTTAATTCTTTATCGCTGCACTGGTATCATAGTTCTTCACTTGAACTACACAATAAAACATCTGTGAATGCCCAAATGCTCAGTAGGATTATGACCCTAGAGGGAGGGAGAGATGGCAGATATAAATACACAAAAAAAACAGTTATGAATTATCTGAGACACAATAATTATAAGACCCCAGTAACAGGAAAAAGTATAAAGGGTTACAAGCACCATGCTCAGTGGATTTTCCTGTTTAATAAACCTTAAAGGAAAACTGCACCCTACAGGGTAAGATGATAATCTTATCCTGGAATTTTTTTCCTCCTGTTGTTTAATACTTAGAAAACCTTCAGCACCTTATTTCCATTTGTTGCCCTGCCATAGATCTTGAAGGTCTCAGCATTTTTAAAACCCAGACTGTTTCAGAAAGGAATTTGTAGTAGCCTGCATGATGTAGGCTAGGCTGTAGACATTCTATGTTTTTTTAGTGTGGCTCACTGCCCACGATTTTACATCATGTGACTGTCTAATGGAGGTGAAGAAAGGGCAATAAACAGCTAAAGTGAAACTATTTTTACATTGAGCTATTTATTGGATGCATCTTTATACAAAGAAAAGTTAAGAGTTAACAGCATTCACACCTTGCAAGAGAATGGGGAAAAAGAGTATGGAATTGTTATCATGACCAACAGATACAGTTCTCTGTAATAAAATGTATGGCTTCTGTTTGCAAGCACCTGATGATAAAGGAAATACAAAAGCAGTACTCACATACATCTGTTCAGTTTGTGTGAGACTGCAAACCTTCAATTAATAAATGTTCATAACAGTCAATATAATGATTTCATTGGAAATGTTCTGATGGTAACATTTTAGTCATGTGGTGCTTTCCATGTACAAGTTGTAGACAAAAATAAAATAAAATAAAAATATGAGCTATTCTGTACTACTCAAATACTCCCTATCAGGAACTGCTATCCTACAAGCTATTTCTCAGGCTATGACATATCTCCCAAATAGCATTATTTTCCAGATTCCATTCCTTCATTTTTATGCTTTGTACTACCAATAGGGAATTCAAACTTTTGCTATCTATATACCAAGCTTGCGCAAATCAAACTAAGGTACGAAAAATCTCCTTGATTGTATATATGCCTCTGTATAGAATTTTTTTTTGTCATTTGTTGTATTTTACTGTTATGTTATGGAACTTTTCTCCCCGGGCCTCCACTGTAAATGGACCTTGTTCCAGTCGGACTTTCCCAGTAAACAAATGTAAAATAAATAAAGTAAAATAAAATAAATAAAAAAAATAACAGTAGTAAGATGAAAAGGACAAACAGTATGAAGTATTAATACATCATACCTCAAAGTTCTGCTTTATGTAAAGTATCATTTTGCTATGTAAATGAAATAAAAGGGTAATATAATAGTGTAAGTGCAATACTGTAATATAAGAATGCACTTTATTGTGAGAGTAGAGATAGGATGATTTATGTCATACAAGGAAAAATGTTTTGAACAGATAAATACTATAAATTTCTGCACCTACAACATTCAGGAGTAAACACACACTGATTCACACCGTTGTCAGTAGGGAATACCAAAGGTAGCTTGTATGTACTTTATAAGTTCCTTCAAGTACTAGCAAGCTTTCTTCTGGACTGGGTATCTGCCCATGGTAGTAATTAAATATCCCGTGCTCAAATGTAAAAACTGTTGTAATGGTGAAAGTCTGCAGCTGTACTACTGGACTAACAAGTCTGGCCCCTAAGGAAGAGTGTGGAGAAAGGTCTGTCAATTGTTGAAGCCTAAGAAAATCCTTTAATTTAGTTAGTTTGGTCAGTTGAGGCTTTGGCATGAAGTCTGAAAATGTTATTTGAAGCTTATTTATGAACATAAATCAGGTTAATTCAGGAAAAAAATAACAGTCAATTTTCATAGGCTGGGTAACATGCCTGTAAGTCACAGTACTGGTTTTTATCTAATGGGAGAGGGAGGAAAAACACCTTACTGCCTTGTGTCTAGCATGACTCATAAATGGGGCATGGATTCTGGGAGAGAGAAAGAGAAACTATAAAACATGATTGTGTTAGTATGGCAGGTCCCATAATAACTAGTGTGTGGTATAATATATTATAATATAAGAAGTAGTACTTAGAACGAGTCCGATGCATTAATATGTCATATATATATATATATATATATATATATATATATATATATATAGTTGGAGGAAGGATCAGGATAGAATTTTCACTTAAAGTGTGATTAAAAAGATGATGTAAGAGCAGGGGAAACAAATTCCTAAAGCAATATAAGGAAATGCCTTTCACACTCAGCATGTTGCGCATTGTGGAAGCTGAATAACACAGAAGGGTCTATATTAGAACAGCGAAGTTTCAGGACTTCGAATGTTCTAATATCGACCCCTATTCAGTGAACGCTGACAACATTGAACATGCAGAACAGCAAATTTTTTCCTAAGGAAAAAATTTGCTGTTCTGAAAAACATACACACAACACAAGCACACCAAACAAACAGCAATCCACACACATACACCTAAAATCTTACATATAACCCTACGCTAAACTGTACATACACCACTAACTATCCACTTACCTTAACCCAAACCCTAACCCTAAGGTCTGTCACTATCGCACACTCACCTCACCCACATCCTAACCCTAACTCACCTAACCCGCCCTAAACCTCACGTCCACATAATCGCACACTTACCTGACCCACGTCCTAACCCTAACTCACCTAACCCACCCTAACCCTCATGTCCACACAATCGCACACTTACTTGTACCCGACCCATAACTTTCCACCACAGTGCTGAAAATAGCGAAGTGACAGAAATGGAGAAGCAAATTCTTTTCCTAGGAAAAAAATTGGTTTTCTGCAGCTTCACTATTTTCAGCGTTCGCTGAATAGGGGTCGATATTAGAACATTTGAAGTTGTGAAACTTCGATGTTCTAATATAGACCCACACAGAATGCCACATATAGGTCTCCACCCTCTATCTCTAAAATAAGGAACACCACCCCTCATAATGTGCAACAAATGTTCAAAATGTTTAACATTTACTGACAGCGTACTAACAGCTTCAACTAGGCAGCTCACAAGATGATCAAAATGTGCTGCTTTTTACTTGTAACATTTTCTTTTGATGAGTTAATATGACTCAATTCTATGTACCATATTTACCATGCATGTCAGTCAAAACAATTCCTAACAATACCTTTCATTGTGGAACTTAAAGAAAAAATTCACTTTTTAACATTTAAAATGAGGAGCTTTCCTCATAATGAGGTACACTTGAGAGTTATGATGCTACAATGGGGAAGAAACATTTCGGTCTCAGTTTTTATATGTGGCAGTTTGCAGTCATTTTGTAGGGAAGAAATGCAGTCGGGGAAAAGGTATTTATTTATTTATTTATTGACATTTGTGTTAACCAGGTTAGTCCAGCTGAGCCAGAGGCCCATTTTCAGTGGAGACCCATGGAGAAAAGCTCCAAATATTACAAAAAAAAAAAAAAAAAAAAAGTTACAAAAAAATTAAACATGGAAAAAAAAGGTAAAATCTCAATGGATAGTAACACAGAAGTCATACATGTCGGCATGATTATTGCTCTACTAGCAAGGGCAGCACACAGACACACATAACATGATTCTAGGAGAGTAAGCATAACAACAAAGATTCATATCTACATAAGAACAGTCCGGAATAATCCAAAAAAACAACCTGTACAATACTACAGAGGTTACTATATATTTTTTTTAATAGGCGAGGAGAAAAGAAAACTTAGAGAAGAAGTGGAAGGAAGTGAGGGGTATAGTAGATGAGAGGGAGAAAATGTCAAGTAGGGGTTTGACATGGACAGGACCACGTCCCTAATAGATGAAGTTTTAGTTCTTGTTTGAACAAGTACTTCTGCGATACACATCTTATGTTGCGGGGGAGTGAGTTCCAAGCATGGGCAACAGAGTATTTACAGAGGGACTTTCCAATATTTTTATTGGGTTTGTATATATCGAGGAGGTGTTTGCTGATAGTTCAGAGGTGGTGAGAGGGGTTAGGACAGGAAGAATGGTCATTTAGGATAGAGTGTGTGATGTGTAGTTGAGGAATAAGTAGTTGTTTGGAAAATTCTGGCCATTGGAGTGTCTTAAGGGGAAGGCTATGGTGAGATTTGTATGGAAGACTGGAGGCGAAGCAGGCTATCTTGTGATAGGTTTGTTCTAATCTGGTGATAAGTGATGTTTGAACATTAGTAAAAACTAGGGTAGCATACAGAAGACACGGTAGGAGAAGAGATTGAGCTAGGAAGGGTTTGGAAGAGGGTGCGAAGAATTTATGTCTGCAATAGAGAAGGCCAAGTTTCTGGTGGGTCTTTTTTATACATTATTGGATATGAACATCGAATTTTAATTTATCATCAATAGTTACTCCAAGTAGTTTGATGTAAGGTTTGGGTTGGATAATTGTGTTGTTAAGGGAAGTAATAGAGAATGAGGGCTTGTGATGTGTAAGTGATTTGGGGTGGAAGAGAAAGAGTTTTTTTTTTTTGGATTAAGTATTAGTTGATTGTCTGAGAGCCAGGTTTCGACAGAAGTGAAGGTTTGTTGAGTGAGAGTTAGAAGTTCGGGGATGCTGTGGGCAGAGGTGATGAGACTGGACTCATCGGCATATTGTAGAAGTGTAGAAAAGTTAGTAACAGAGTGGTGTTTGTTAGTGAATATTTTAAATAGGAGGGGGGCCTAGTATGGACCCTTGGGGGACACCAGTATTAAATGGGAAGAAGGGATAGTGAACAGTTTGCCAGTGGATTGATTGTTGCCTACTGGTGAGATAGCTAGAGAACCAGTTAATGGAGGAAGTAGAGAGGTGAAGTTAGGAAAGTTTAGTTAGAAGTATGGAATGAGAGACAGCATTGAAGGCCTTAGAAAGATCAAGGAATAGACAGGAGATGAGCATGTTATTGTCATGGGCTTTGGCCACTGTTTGGTTGAAAGAGAGTAGTGCAGTGGCTGTGCTATGATGGGGTCTAAAGTCATATTGGGTAGGGGTGGGGTGGTTGTTGTCAAGAATGTGTTTGAGTAATTGAGTATGGATGCAATTTTCTAAGATTTTGGATAGGAGGGACAGGATAGCAATGGGTTTAAAGTTAGAGGGATCAGTAGAGTTCCCACCTTTATGGAGAGGAATAGTATAAAAGGATTTCCATATGTCAGGAACATGGGCTTCAGAGACGGAATGATTGATTAGAGTACAGACAGGGTAGGTGACAGATTGAGCAGCAAGTTTTAGAATGTGGGGATGGTAGTTGATCAACCGAGGGGGAACAGGGCTTAAATTTGTTTAGGATAGATTTAATAGTGATGACAGGTGCTGTTTGGAAAGTAAACGTGCTGCTAGGATCTTTGTCATGGGGTGAGGGAGGGGTGGAGTCTGAATTGCTAGTTTGAGTATTTTATGTGAGTTTTTGGATATTGTCTATGAAATAATTGTTGAGGAGTGTGGCAGTTTCAGCAGCAGTGTTTGGAAAGGGGTTGGGAATAGAAGGGTTGCCAGGATGGAGCAGGTTATTGATGGTAGTCCAGAATTTCTTTGGATTATTGCATGGGCTCCATTGGATAGAAGTGAGGAAAGCTTTCTTATCTTTGTTGACTAATGTTTTGGTCATATTTTGGAGATCTTTGTATCTCTGTAATAAGGGATGGAATTTGTTTTTAACCCAGACTTTCCAGGCACTGTCTCTTTTATGTATGCCTGAGCAAGTTTGTTTGGAAAGCCAGGGGCCAAAGTTTGATTTAATTCTAATTTTTCTAGAAGGAGCAATAGCTTCAAGTGTGTCAAGGAAGATCTTATTGAGGGATTCTATAGCATTATTGAGAGGCAGGTGATACAGGAAGGACCAATTGATGCTAGATAGTTTGGAGTTGAGTGTGTCTGGGTCACATTGGGTTAATTTTTGACATAATCTGTACATGTGATCTTTTGGAAAATGTTGGGTGAATCTATATATAGTGGAAGGGGAGTGGTTCTGGAAAATGTTGGGTGAATCTATATATAGTGGTAGGGGAGTGATCACTTAAACACTAGGATAGTGATAGCAGTTAGGAGATGAGGTGAGGATCCAGTCAAGTACAGGCCCAGAAGTAGTATTTTTGATGGTTCTAGTAGGGTTAGATATGAGTTGGTGAAATCCATAAAGGTTTAGGTTGTGGGTATTGGATAAAGAGGTCAGTTTAGACCAATCTATGTTAACATCCCTTAGTATAATGGTTCCATAAGGGATGTGTTGAATGAGCCACAATAGAAGGTTCTTTAGGGTGGAAATGTTGTTGCCAGGAAAAATGCATATAGAGACTATAGCAAATCTTTTGTGAGAGGTAAGATGGCAGCTTACGATGAGAATTTCTGCATGTGCAAAGGAAGGAACAGAGACGGAGAGTGGGGACAAGTTAAGTTGTTCGGAGTAGAGGATAGCAACTCCTCCACCCTGCTTATTGGTTATATCTGAGCGAAAGATATTGTAGCCAGGAGGTAGGATTTCTGAGTTGGGGATGTGAGGTTTAAGCCCTGTTTCTGATAGAGTTAGAATGTGTGGAGATGTGACTGAGATCCATGCGTGGAGTTCCGTTATTTTATTTACAATGTTTTGAATATTTATAGAGAATATTTTTAGTGATTGGGGTGTAATGTTATTAAAAAGCTGTACATAACATATCTTGCCAACAATGATTTTATAAACTGCAATATACACATATGGCATATATTTAATAAAGTACAGATGTTTTTGTGCAGGAAAATGCTGTAGTGTACAGCAAGATTTGTGGAGACACACAGACAGACCAATTCAAGAAACGCACTCATGGTACATGTGCATGTCAGAAGTAGAGGTGTATCTGAGTTTATTTTTCTTTGATGCGATAAGAAACACATCGTCAGTACTGATGCTGTGCCCCTTGACAGATGCCACATTATAATGTGACATATACTAAACAGATGCCACATTATAATGTGACATATGCTAAACAGATACCACATTATAATGCGACATATACTAAACAGATGCCAATTTATAATATGACATATACTAAACAGATGCCACATTATAATATGACATATAGTAAGATGCCACATTATAATATGATATATACTAAACAGATGCCACATTATAATGCAACATATACTAAACAGATGCCACATTATAATGTGACATATGCTAAACAGATACCACATTATAATGCGACATATACTAAACAGATGCCAATTTATAATATGACATATACTAAACAGATGCCACATTATAATATGACATATAGTAAGATGCCACATTATAATATGACATATACTAAACAGATGCCACATTATAATGCAACATATACTAAACAGATGCCACATTATAATGTGACATATGCTAAACAGATACCACATTATAATGCGACATATACTAAACAGATGCCAATTTATAATATGACATATGCTAAACAGATGCCACATTATAATATGACATATAGTAAGATGCCACATTATAATATGACATATACTAAACAGATACCACATTATAATGCAACATATACTAAACAGATGCCACATTATAATGTGACATATACTAAACAGATGCCATAAAAATGAATGTGACTAAATTTAACCATGAATATTCATTTATTATTAAACCAGAATTACAAAATATATTTTATGTAGCATTTTTTTGTTAAAATTAATAGATACTATTTAGTGCAATTTAGACAGTCTTAGACAAAACATAGTCAATCCAAAATGTGTCTGGCAATGCATATGATTGTTATACTCAATAAAAGTTTATAATTTTGTTTATTGATATGTAGTGGGTATTTAAAAATGGATGAAAATACTCCAGTTTTGGCTTCTATTTGTTATTCTAACATTACATAATGGTTTCACATTAAATATATTTTAGCAAGGTTAGTTGGTGATTTTAAAGCAAGCTGGAGCTGCAGGATGCTACTGAATGGATGGTGTTAACTGTGATGTGGTGGGGCTACAGCAAGGCAGGGTCAACTTTAAATGTTAAATAAATTGCCATGCTTCTTCGAAGTAGTTATCTTGAAGCAGTGGTCTTACTTTTCAGTCTGCATTCCTAAGATGTATACACCATACCCCGATTGTTACTAGAGACTTTCTGTCCTAGCCTGAGCATTGCCTTCCCAATCTACAGCCATTTTATGGCACTGTTCTTCCCAGCATGGCCATTGTAACCACAATGTAATCTCATTTAGAAGCCACATTTATATGTGGGAAAGAATGACAGGTGCTTAGTCAGTTTGTAACTGTGCTTAGGAAAGAGGCACCCCATAAAGGGTAACATTGGAGAGAATGTGTCTATGGGGGAAAGAGAAACAAATGAATGCATCCTATAGAGAAACATTCTGTTTATCAATATCCATAGCTAGGTATATATCACCAAACACAACTTTAGCAATGAAAGTAAATTACACAGCTGTTGAGCGATTTAAAAAATGTCACTGCCAGTCTGCTTGGCAGTCATAAGGTTCACAGTGCAGACATGTGCCCTTTGGAACAGCTCTTTGCATTTGCTTAGCAGATTAATCTGTAATCAGTATGGGTTAGAAAGTATGACTGACTAACCAAATGCCAGAAGTGCTGCTCACAAAAATGTCTGTCCACTTGTTTCCAGCAGTAACAGACAAGGCATCAAACTCTTGCCATTCCAATTATTATAAATGTGCTAGAAACAGTATACACCGTTGTCTTTTTAAGAACAAGAAACATTACTAAAAGTATAAATGTAATGACTAAAGTAATTTATATTATTTTTTGGACAGATTATGCTTACTTTCCTGTCTGTATGTAGTACTTACTCATGCACATGTTTCCATTGAGACATGGCTACCAGTTGCACCGTTCACCTGAGATATTCAGTAGCCAGATTAATCCTGGTTACTGTTTTAGTCAGTATATTAACTTTATCAATTAAAGTTATCTGATTGTCCACTTTGGCAGACTACACATGCTATACCAACTCCAATTAAGGTAAGGGCAAAGTAGAAGGCAGAAACCTGGTGCAGGCTTTCACATTAGTGCAGTATGAAATGGAACTAGGATTAATTCCAAATTCACAAGAAGAACCTCATTCTGAAAACAGTTTTGTCAGCTGCTTACAGTTTCCAAAATTTGGCTGAACATATTCACCTGCTTTACTTACCTGATTTTCTGCTGTTATTTATGTTATCAATAAAGTTGATCTGTGAATGCCATTCACTTGAACTTTTGATGTTGAATGAATTGCTTGTTTAAGATCAACAAAATACCTTTTCCAGGATCTAGCAGGTATAAAGAATTGGGAATATGGTGCTTCTAACTAAAATCAGCTGTACAGAAAAAAAATTTAAAGGCTGTGAAAATGCAGTTTTGTTAAAAAAGACTGGTAAAGTCGTAATTGTGAAGGAGAAATCAATTAATAATAATGATAATTCCCTGTTGTTAACCAGGTAGGCCCACTGGATATACAATCCCCTTTCAGGGGTGACCCAGGAGTAATATCTGGTTGAGCGACTTGCTCAAGGCCACACAGTAGGCAAATCAGGGATGAAGGAATCAAACCCTGTACCACACAAACTACAACTCATAGCCTTAATCATCTGTGCCAACTGCCAGACAGAAAAGAGTACAAGAGTTGAGGTAACCCTTTGCCTATGTAAATGTATTAGGGTGTGGAAGTGTACACATCAGATTTGTTGGATAAGCCAGCCCTTCCTGTCTCCTCATATTAGTTACAAACTACTGGATTCCAACACTTCTCCATATAAGTCCACATTCTACGGAACAATGTATTAACAGCTTGTGCCATAAAAGGAGTCTTAAATGTATCAAAGATGGGGAGTGCTTCTGAAAGATTTTGAAATTATTTTGTATCGTATTTTGGAAGAGCAAAAATGGACATTATTATTATTTGCTTAAACAGAACTTTGTTAATTGAAGTCATAGTGGTTAACATAATAGAGAGTTAATATTGGAGTGAATCAACCTGTTTATCATAATTCAATATGTATACTTGTCCGTGCTGGTGACATAAAGGGATAAAGCCTTGACTATAGCCCAGGAGACCTGCATTTGAATTGCAGCTTGGGGGATTGATGGTGCAGGTAGGGTGGATTGGCATGCCCATCTTGGGGAGGAGGTGTATTCAGATACACTTTTATGGTTGATTCCTAGTGGAGGCTGGGGAAACAGAGGTGGTTTTTGCCACAGATGGGCAGGCTTATTGTTGAGTTGCATATGCAGACATGGATAGTATGCCAGCATAGTTCATTGCACCCTTTTCCCTGGAACAGTAAAGGCTTGCTTGGGGGGGGGGGTAGGTTCCAGGGAGAAAAATATGCCTCACCAACAATATGATGCCTCCCAGGAAGCTTTGATCTCCGAACCAGCCCCAAGCATGGATCAAAGTAAGTCTGGAGTTGGCCTGCTGGACAAGAAGAGGCCATGAGATCTGGTGGTCTGCTGTAGGCAGCCACAAATGCAGAAAAAAATGTTCACTTATTTAGCACATCTGCACTTCAGTTTTTAATCCTGTAAATTGGCAAGCTAGATCATGCAGGAACTTGAATTTCAGGGAATGACTGCTTCTAGCTTTACTGACATGACAAGGTTTTCTTACACGTTTTGCAATAGAAGTGCTAAAAGGTCAGGTCCTAAATTAAGTGCAAAAATATTTTACAAATGCCCATGAGAGCCTATCTCTGTCTATCTCTCATTTTCTGTCTGGCACACACAGACACAGACACAGACACACACAATAAAACCATGCACAGCTACACTATTTTATTTTCATTTTTGTAGTACATTACAGCTAAAGTATATCTAACGATTAGTATAACACTACATTCATTTTACAGTATTACAGTTTTTGCTGTATTGTAGGATTGATTATTATTTTTGTTTTCAATTGCAACACACTTGAATATCCAGAAATAAGTAGAAATGCTGCTATTGTTGAAGCAATTGGATTCTGCTTCTTTTTTCTTTCTTTAAGAGCAGAAAATAAATGCAAATGTTGCACTGGTTACACTGAAAAGCACCAATTACAGAAGAAGCTGTCTTACCTAGCATGCCAAGCCCCATCCGTACCTAGCATGTCAAGCCCCATCCTTAACTAGCATGCCAAGCCCCATCCTTACCTAGCATGCCAAGCCCCATCCTTATCTAGCATGCCAAGCCCCATCCTTACCTAGCATGCCAAGCTCCATCCTTACCTAGCATGCCAAGCCCCATCCTTACCTAGCACGCCAAGCCCCATCCTTATCTAGCATGCCAAGCCCCATCCAACCTAGCATGCCAAGCCCCATCCAACCTAGCATGCCAAGCCCCATCCAACCTAGCATGCCAAGCCCCATCCTTACCTAGCATGCCAAGCTCCATCCTTACCTAGCATGCCAAGCCCCATCCTTACCTAGCATGCCAAGCCCCATCCTTACCTAGCATGCCAAGCCCCATTCTTACCTAGCATGCCAAGCCCCATCCTTACCTAGCATGCCAAGCCCCATCCTTACCTAGCATGCCAAGCTCCATCCTTACCTAGCATGCCAAGCCCCATCCTTACCTAGCATGCCAAGCCCCATCCAACCTAGCATGCCAAGCCCCATCCTTACCTAGCATGCCAAGCTCCATCCTTACCTAGCATGCCAAGCCCCATCCTTATCTAGCATGCCAAGCCCCATCCTTACCTAGCATGCCAAGCCCCATCCTTACTTAGCACGCCAAGCCCCATCCTTATCTAGCATGCCAAGCCCCATCCAACCTAGCACGCCAAGCCACTTCAACCTAGCATGCCAA
>NC_056744.1:352725512-352878012 GCF_019279795.1 Protopterus annectens
GAAAAAGGGGGTTTTTTGTAGTTACATGATGAGACAGTACTGTAGTTACACAGTGAGACAGTAATGTAGTTACATGGGAGACAGTCCAGTAACTACCCAGTAAGGCAGTGAAGTAGTTACATAGTGAGACAATGAGTGTTGTAGTTACATGATGAGACAGTACTGTAGTTACACAGTGAGACAGTAATGTAGTTACATGGGAGACAGTCCAGTAACTACCCAGTAAGGCAGTGAAGTAGTTACATAGTGAGACAATGAGTGTTGTAGTTACATGATGAGACAGTACTGTAGTTACACAGTGAGACAGTAATGTAGTTACATGGGAGACAGTCCAGTAACTACCCAGTAAGGCAGTGAAGTAGTTACATAGTGAGACAATGAGTGTTGTAGTTACATGATGAGACAGTACTGTAGTTACACAGTGAGACAGTAATGTAGTTACATGGGAGACAGTCCAGTAACTACCCAGTAAGGCAGTGAAGTAGTTACATAGTGAGACAATGAGTGTTGTAGTTACATGATGAGACAGTACTGTAGTTACACAGTGAGACAGTAATGTAGTTACATGGGAGACAGTCCAGTAACTACCCAGTAAGGCAGTGAAGTAGTTACATAGTGAGACAATGAGTGTTGTAGTTACATGATGAGACAGTACTGTAGTTACACAGTGAGACAGTAATGTAGTTACATGGGAGACAGTCCAGTAACTACCCAGTAAGGCAGTGAAGTAGTTACATAGTGAGACAATGAGTGTTGTAGTTACATGATGAGACAGTACTGTAGTTACACAGTGAGACAGTAATGTAGTTACATGGGAGACAGTCCAGTAACTACCCAGTAAGGCAGTGAAGTAGTTACATAGTGAGACAATGAGTGTTGTAGTTACATGATGAGACAGTACTGTAGTTACACAGTGAGACAGTAATGTAGTTACATGGGAGACAGTCCAGTAACTACCCAGTAAGGCAGTGAAGTAGTTACATAGTGAGACAATGAGTGTTGTAGTTACATGATGAGACAGTACTGTAGTTACACAGTGAGACAGTAATGTAGTTACATGGGAGACAGTCCAGTAACTACCCAGTAAGGCAGTGAAGTAGTTACATAGTGAGACAATGAGTGTTGTAGTTACATGATGAGACAGTACTGTAGTTACACAGTGAGACAGTAATGTAGTTACATGGGAGACAGTCCAGTAACTACCCAGTAAGGCAGTGAAGTAGTTACATAGTGAGACAATGAGTGTTGTAGTTACATGATGAGACAGTACTGTAGTTACACAGTGAGACAGTAATGTAGTTACATGGGAGACAGTCCAGTAACTACCCAGTAAGGCAGTGAAGTAGTTACATAGTGAGACAATGAGTGTTGTAGTTACATGATGAGACAGTACTGTAGTTACACAGTGAGACAGTAATGTAGTTACATGGGAGACAGTCCAGTAACTACCCAGTAAGGCAGTGAAGTAGTTACATAGTGAGACAATGAGTGTTGTAGTTACATGATGAGACAGTACTGTAGTTACACAGTGAGACAGTAATGTAGTTACATGGGAGACAGTCCAGTAACTACCCAGTAAGGCAGTGAAGTAGTTACATAGTGAGACAATGAGTGTTGTAGTTACATGATGAGACAGTACTGTAGTTACACAGTGAGACAGTAATGTAGTTACATGGGAGACAGTCCAGTAACTACCCAGTAAGGCAGTGAAGTAGTTACATAGTGAGACAATGAGTGTTGTAGTTACATGATGAGACAGTACTGTAGTTACACAGTGAGACAGTAATGTAGTTACATGGGAGACAGTCCAGTAACTACCCAGTAAGGCAGTGAAGTAGTTACATAGTGAGACAATGAGTGTTGTAGTTACATGATGAGACAGTACTGTAGTTACACAGTGAGACAGTAATGTAGTTACATGGGAGACAGTCCAGTAACTACCCAGTAAGGCAGTGAAGTAGTTACATAGTGAGACAATGAGTGTTGTAGTTACATGATGAGACAGTACTGTAGTTACACAGTGAGACAGTAATGTAGTTACATGGGAGACAGTCCAGTAACTACCCAGTAAGGCAGTGAAGTAGTTACATAGTGAGACAATGAGTGTTGTAGTTACATGATGAGACAGTACTGTAGTTACACAGTGAGACAGTAATGTAGTTACATGGGAGACAGTCCAGTAACTACCCAGTAAGGCAGTGAAGTAGTTACATAGTGAGACAATGAGTGTTGTAGTTACATGATGAGACAGTACTGTAGTTACACAGTGAGACAGTAATGTAGTTACATGGGAGACAGTCCAGTAACTACCCAGTAAGGCAGTGAAGTAGTTACATAGTGAGACAATGAGTGTTGTAGTTACATGATGAGACAGTACTGTAGTTACACAGTGAGACAGTAATGTAGTTACATGGGAGACAGTCCAGTAACTACCCAGTAAGGCAGTGAAGTAGTTACATAGTGAGACAATGAGTGTTGTAGTTACATGATGAGACAGTACTGTAGTTACACAGTGAGACAGTAATGTAGTTACATGGGAGACAGTCCAGTAACTACCCAGTAAGGCAGTGAAGTAGTTACATAGTGAGACAATGAGTGTTGTAGTTACATGATGAGACAGTACTGTAGTTACACAGTGAGACAGTAATGTAGTTACATGGGAGACAGTCCAGTAACTACCCAGTAAGGCAGTGAAGTAGTTACATAGTGAGACAATGAGTGTTGTAGTTACATGATGAGACAGTACTGTAGTTACACAGTGAGACAGTAATGTAGTTACATGGGAGACAGTCCAGTAACTACCCAGTAAGGCAGTGAAGTAGTTACATAGTGAGACAATGAGTGTTGTAGTTACATGATGAGACAGTACTGTAGTTACACAGTGAGACAGTAATGTAGTTACATGGGAGACAGTCCAGTAACTACCCAGTAAGGCAGTGAAGTAGTTACATAGTGAGACAATGAGTGTTGTAGTTACATGATGAGACAGTACTGTAGTTACACAGTGAGACAGTAATGTAGTTACATGGGAGACAGTCCAGTAACTACCCAGTAAGGCAGTGAAGTAGTTACATAGTGAGACAATGAGTGTTGTAGTTACATGATGAGACAGTACTGTAGTTACACAGTGAGACAGTAATGTAGTTACATGGGAGACAGTCCAGTAACTACCCAGTAAGGCAGTGAAGTAGTTACATAGTGAGACAATGAGTGTTGTAGTTACATGATGAGACAGTACTGTAGTTACACAGTGAGACAGTAATGTAGTTACATGGGAGACAGTCCAGTAACTACCCAGTAAGGCAGTGAAGTAGTTACATAGTGAGACAATGAGTGTTGTAGTTACATGATGAGACAGTACTGTAGTTACACAGTGAGACAGTAATGTAGTTACATGGGAGACAGTCCAGTAACTACCCAGTAAGGCAGTGAAGTAGTTACATAGTGAGACAGTGAGTGTTGTAGTTACATGATGAGACAGTACTGTAGTTACACAGTGAGACAGTAATGTAGTTACATGGGAGACAGTCCAGTAACTACCCAGTAAGGCAGTGAAGTAGTTACATAGTGAGACAATGAGTGTTGTAGTTACATGATGAGACAGTACTGTAGTTACACAGTGAGACAGTAATGTAGTTACATGGGAGACAGTCCAGTAACTACCCAGTAAGGCAGTGAAGTAGTTACATAGTGAGACAATGAGTGTTGTAGTTACATGATGAGACAGTACTGTAGTTACACAGTGAGACAGTAATGTAGTTACATGGGAGACAGTCCAGTAACTACCCAGTAAGGCAGTGAAGTAGTTACATAGTGAGACAATGAGTGTTGTAGTTACATGATGAGACAGTACTGTAGTTACACAGTGAGACAGTAATGTAGTTACATGGGAGACAGTCCAGTAACTACCCAGTAAGGCAGTGAAGTAGTTACATAGTGAGACAATGAGTGTTGTAGTTACATGATGAGACAGTACTGTAGTTACACAGTGAGACAGTAATGTAGTTACATGGGAGACAGTCCAGTAACTACCCAGTAAGGCAGTGAAGTAGTTACATAGTGAGACAATGAGTGTTGTAGTTACATGATGAGACAGTACTGTAGTTACACAGTGAGACAGTAATGTAGTTACATGGGAGACAGTCCAGTAACTACCCAGTAAGGCAGTGAAGTAGTTACATAGTGAGACAATGAGTGTTGTAGTTACATGATGAGACAGTACTGTAGTTACACAGTGAGACAGTAATGTAGTTACATGGGAGACAGTCCAGTAACTACCCAGTAAGGCAGTGAAGTAGTTACATAGTGAGACAATGAGTGTTGTAGTTACATGATGAGACAGTACTGTAGTTACACAGTGAGACAGTAATGTAGTTACATGGGAGACAGTCCAGTAACTACCCAGTAAGGCAGTGAAGTAGTTACATAGTGAGACAATGAGTGTTGTAGTTACATGATGAGACAGTACTGTAGTTACACAGTGAGACAGTAATGTAGTTACATGGGAGACAGTCCAGTAACTACCCAGTAAGGCAGTGAAGTAGTTACATAGTGAGACAATGAGTGTTGTAGTTACATGATGAGACAGTACTGTAGTTACACAGTGAGACAGTAATGTAGTTACATGAGAGACAGTCCAGTAACTACCCAGTAAGGCAGTGAAGTAGTTACATAGTGAGACAATGAGTGTTGTAGTTACATGATGAGACAGTACTGTAGTTACACAGTGAGACAGTAATGTAGTTACATGGGAGACAGTCCAGTAACTACCCAGTAAGGCAGTGAAGTAGTTACATAGTGAGACAATGAGTGTTGTAGTTACATGATGAGACAGTACTGTAGTTACACAGTGAGACAGTAATGTAGTTACATGAGAGACAGTCCAGTAACTACCCAGTAAGGCAGTGAAGTAGTTACATAGTGAGACAGTGAGTGTTGTAGTTACATGATGAGACAGTACTGTAGTTACACAGTGAGACAGTAATGTAGTTACATGGGAGACAGTCCAGTAACTACCCAGTAAGGCAGTGAAGTAGTTACATAGTGAGACAGTGAGTGTTGTAGGTTACATGATGAGACAGTACTGTAGTTACACAGTGAGACAGTAATGTAGTTACATGGGAGACAGTCCAGTAACTACCCAGTAAGGCAGTGAAGTAGTTACATAGTGAGACAATGAGTGTTATAGTTACATGATGAGACAGTACTGTAGTTACACAGTGAGACAGTAATGTAGTTACATGGGAGACAGTCCAGTAACTACCCAGTAAGGCAGTGAAGTAGTTACATAGTGAGACAATGAGTGTTGTAGTTACATGATGAGACAGTACTGTAGTTACACAGTGAGACAGTAATGTAGTTACATGGGAGACAGTCCAGTAACTACCCAGTAAGGCAGTGAAGTAGTTACATAGTGAGACAATGAGTGTTATAGGTACATGATGAGACGGTACTGTAGTTACACAGTGAGACAGTAATGTAGTTACATGGGAGACAGTCCAGTAACTACCCAGTAAGGCAGTGAAGTAGTTACATAGTGAGACAATGAGTGTTGTAGTTACATGATGAGACGGTACTGTAGTTACGCAGTGAGACAGTAATGTAGTTACATGGGAAACAGTCCAGTAACTACCCAGTAAGGCAGTGAAGTAGTTACATAGTGAGACAATGAGTGTTATAGGTACATGATGAGACGGTACTGTAGTTACACAGTGAGACAGTAATGTAGTTATATAGGAGACAGTCCAGTAACTACCCAGTAAGGCAGTGAAGTAGTTACATAGTGAGACAATGAGTGTTATAGTTACATGATGAGGCAGTACTGTAGTTACACAGTGAGACAGTAATGTAGTTACATGGGAGACAGTCCAGTAACTACCCAGTAGGGCAGTGAAGTAGTTACATAGTGAGACAATGAGTGTTGTAGTTACATGATGAGACGGTACTGTAGTTACACAGTGAGACAGTAATGTAGTTACATGGGAGACAGTCCAATAACTACCCAGTAAGGCAGTGAAGTAGTTACATAGTGAGACAGTGAGTGTTATAGTTACACAGTAAGACTCTGCCTTAGGTGTTCAATGAAAAAGTTAAGCTAACCTGGTAAGCCATTTGGACACAAAGTTACTTTTCAAGGATATTCAAGGAGCAATACCTGGCAAGGGACGTGCTCATAGTTACATAATAGGCAATTAGAGGCTTTGGGAGTCAAACCCATGACTAATGTAGTGTATTTGTCTAGAAGCATATAGTCTTAAATTCTACGTCAAACTGCCAGACTATAAATAAACAGTGATACGAATCATTACTGTAAAATATTCATAAGATAAGCGGGAAAAAGCAGACATGGGTGACACATTTTTATCTACACCTGAAGAACTGTCAGTCTTCCCTAGGGCAAGAGGTTACCTGCCATGCCAGGGCTGTCTTCAGGAAGTCCTGCACTAAAGAGTGCTCCACCCACTGCTATGTTTCATTATTAACTGATACTGAAATGATTATTCACTCGGATCACTTTGTCAGTCCAAAGGTGCCTTTCTTAACTGATACGGGAGGAATAAATCCTTTTTTGTCTTTTTTTTCAGAATTTGCCACATACTGCATTTTATGGCTGTTTTATAGCAATTGTATTTATTAATTTGAACATTGCGACTTACTTGAAGTAAGATTATTTATTTTTATTTTATTTATTTTACATTTGTTTACCGGGATTGTCCAACTGGACACAGGTCCATTTTCAGGGGAGGCCCGGAGAGAAAAGCTCCACATTAATTGAACATAGTTAAACATGTGATAATTAAAAACTGATGTAATGTACATCAAATAAAACAATTTATATAAAAACAACATAATGCAATCATGGATGATTCTAAGATATGAAATCAGCAGAGAAAAATATACATAAAACTATAGAGCTAAATAACAGAAGGTAAAACAGCATAGGTAGAAGTTAGCAGTGGATTAACAGAAGAGTCATGTAATACATGGACATAGCCAGGAGTTCATCGGGTGTGCTTTGAGAGACTTTTTGAACTGCATAGTTGTAGGGATAGAAGTCAGATTAGGGGGCAGGTTATTCCAGTTTCTAGTTATGGCATGGAAGAATAATCCTTTCCCTGCAGAGTTGTTAGCCCTAGAGATACAGAGGAGAGATTTGTCAGAAGAGCGGAGAGGATGATTTGATATATAGTGAGTAAGAAGGTGGCTTAGTGCTGGGGTTTTGTTGGGATATTTCACAATATTGTGGGCAATTATTAGTTGGTGGTATTTGAGTAGCTGGGAAAATTCTAGCCATTGAAGTTCCCTTAGAGCCCGACAGTGATGGGTTCTGAAGGTGGAGTTGTCTGCAAATCTGGCAATTTTATTATAACATGATTCGAGCCTATCAAGATCCAGTTTTCTGATCTAGGTGAGGATTGGTGCAGCATACATTAGAGTGGATAGTAGATGAGTTTGGGCTAGGGTAATCCGTGCCTGATCAGAGAGAAATTTCTTGTGTTTGTGTAGAGTTCCCAAATTCTTATGGACTTTTTTGATAGTTTGCGAAATATGGACATCAAACAGTAGGTTTTTGTCAATTTATATGCCAAGGAGTTTGGTGTGGTGGGAGGGAGAGATGTTAGTGCCATTTTTGGACGTGATTGTGAAAGGTAGAGGGGTGGATATACTTTTGTTGGGGGTAAAAAGTAATAATTTAGTCTTGTTGGGATTTAGGATCAGTTGGATCTGAGTAATCCAACTTTCCACAGAGGTAAAGGATTCCTGAGTAAGTTGTTTAAAGTGGTGAGGCTTGGTGCACAGCAGATAAGAGTCGAATCATCTGCATACTGTATAAGGGTAGCATGCTGGGTATAGGCATGAAGATTGTTAGTAAATATAGAGAAGAGAAGTGGGCCTAGTATTGAGCCTTTTGGTACACCTATAGTAGTTAAGTAAGGGAGATAATATGCCTTGCCATTGGACAGCTTGCTGTCTATCAAACAGATAGCTTTTAAACCAGGCAGTAGTTGAGGGAGCAGGATAGGGTGGCCATGGAGTCTAATAATATGGTTATGTGATACCATATCAAAAGCTTTGGATAGGTCTAAGAATATTGCAGACACAAAGTTATTGTTGCTTCTGTGTTGGTTAACCATATTAGTAAAAGATAGGAGAGTGGTTGTTGTACTATGGTGTTGCCGGAAGCTGTGTTGTGTGGAAGAGAGCATATTGTGTTTGTTCAGAAATTGCATAACTTGGGAGTGAATACATCTTTTAAGTATTTTGGATATTGGGGATAGGATGGCTATGGGACGGTAGTTAGAAAAGTCGTAAGAGTTCCCACCTTTGTGAAGTGGAATAATATTTGATGTCTTCCATAGTTGGGGGATATAGGCTTCCTGTATGGAGCGGTTAATAAGGACGGAAGCAGGGTAAGGTAAAGAGTCAGCAGCAATCTTTAAGAAGTTGGCAGGTAAGTTGTCAGCAGCAAGGGTGGTAGGTTTAATCTTTTGCAGAAATGTTTTAATTGTAGAGGTAGGGAACGGTGACAAAGTAAAAGAGGGGATATTCTCACTGTGCTTGACTGCGGTGTATGTTTGCTTATTTTTAGAAAGTTGGAAGGATAAAGTTTTAATGGATTCTGTGAAGTGATGGTTAAGTTGGGAGGCTATATCTTCAATATCATCAGTGGAGCTAGGAGTGGGAGTGGTAATTTTGCCTGGTTTTAGTAAGGAGTTTATGGCATGCCATAACTTTTGAGGATGTTTAGCGTGTTTGTTTTGGCACTGAGAAAATAGTTCTGTTTATCAAGTCTAGTTTGTTTCTTGGCTTGGGTTCTTAGTTGTTGGTAATATTGTTTGGAAGAGGTAGTGTTATCCCTCATCCTGATTTTCCAAGCCTTGTCTCTAACTTTTAGTAGGGCTCTTGTGTCCCTACTTAACCATGGTGCGTAGTTGGCCTTGACCCTGATTTTCCCAATTGGTGCGACTATATTAAGGACATTAGTGAGAGTATTGTTAAAGTATATGATGGCTTGATCTAAATGTAGTGTAAATTGTGGTTCCCATTTACATTGCCTTAGAATATTGTTAAGATCCTGTATATTAGTTTGTGGTCATCTCTGACTTGTCTGAAGACTATAGGGTTTGAAAGATTGGTCCGTTTACGTAGGAGTAATGTGGGGAGATGGTCACTTAGACCATCTGGTAGGCATCCTGTCTGATAGTTTTGCTTAGGGAAATAGACTAACGTCCAATCTAGGATGGATTGTTTATGTTTTTTTTTTTTTTTTTTTATCTACTCTGGTGGGTTCTTAAATGAATTGGGAGAAACCGAAGAGATTGATATGGTAAGTGGGGTTGTTGGAATTACAGGTTGACCAGTCAGTGTTTAGGTCTCCTAGTAGGATGGTTTCCTGTGGGAGATTGTCTCAGGTCCATTGTAGGATTTCCTCAGTGGTGGGAGAGTTATTACTTGGTAGGATATAACAGCAGATAATGTTGATTTTTTTTGGTGTCGTTTATGGATAGAATTGAACCTAACATTTCAGCATTTTGAAAATTAGGTAAAAGGTTTTGTAGGGGAGTTATCTTGAGTGTATTTTTAAAGAGAATGCCCGCCCCACCTCCCTTACTGCCTGTTCTATCCTGTCTTAAGATATTATACCCTGGTAGGAAGATTTCTTCATTTTGATAGCTAGGCTTTAGCCAGGTCTCAGTAATGGTTAATATATCTGGGGAGTAGTGGGTTATAAATGCATGTAGGTCTGGACGCTTGTTTGATATACTTCTGGTATTTATGTTAATAATCAGTAAGTCTGATCTTTGTTTGATTGGGAGTAGGATGTTAATTGGTCCTGGATTTGGGTGTATGTCTCCTGATGTAAGAAGTCTTTTTGTTATACACAATATGTGTTTAATTTTGTGTGTTATTTCTATGTTGGATGTAACTGATATTTTTCTAGTATAAGATGTTGTTATTTGAATCTTATATGTGTGTAATATTGAGCTGTCGTTAAATAATGTGCTGATAGTGAAGTTTATGTGTGCGTTTGTTTTTGTGGAAGTAGGTGTTGTATGAAACACTGTGTTCTCTACTGAGTTGTTGGCATGAAGGGATGTGATGTTGGTTAGGAGTGTGAGGGTGAGGAAGAGAAATCCTAAGATGAGTTGCATTTTTTGTGGGAGTGATGTGTGGGTGTTAGTGGTAGAGTGATTCAAGTATGAAGACACGTGTGAGGGTATAGCCATCAGTTACCCTGTATGTGCAAGGGAGAGAGAAAGAAACAAATGTTCTTATGAGATGCAGGTTCTTCATAATAATGCTACCTGTTTGTTAACTGGGTAGGCCCATGGGACAAAAGGTCCATTTTCAGGATGACCCTGTAGAAATGTCTGGTTAAGTGACTGACTCAGGGACACAGTAGGCACATAAGGACTGTGGGAATCAAACCCTGTACCACAGGAACTACAGTTCTCAACTTCAACCTGTGCACCAGGTGCCAGAACAGTAAGACCGCTGTTTATAATGTTTGTTTTAGAAAATGATGATGCTGGTGCACTCAGACACTATAAGACTATCTGTAAGAAAACACTGTTTTTGAAGCAGAAATGTCTTTGCTTTCACTGAATACTGTAACCTTCTGGCCTTAGCATAAAGAATGTCCACCTCTACCCAAGTGGGGCAATCTTGTCCAAAACCGAACACCCTCCTTATCTACCTCTTCTTAGAAGAGAAAGAAACAGAAGGAGTATCCAAAGCACCATAAAAAGCAAAGCAAAATGGAAAAACCTTCAAAGTTACTCTGTGCAGGAGATAGTAATACTAAAGCAGGACAGATGGATGTGGTGTTAATGACCCAGCCAGACATCCCCCAGACCTTCTCCTGTGAATATGGAGAGTGTGGGTCTCTCCCCACCCCCCTCCAAGTGGGTCTCTCTCCCTCTCTCTCCATACCCAGAAGGCTTTACCTCAGATTGCTAATGCTCTAGCTCAGGCCCACGTTATTTCAGAGAAGGCACTTAGTGATGTTGTACTTTCCAAAACACCAGAAGTGACTACATTTTAGCTGGGGCAGCGGCAGAGTTTCAGGTCTCTAACTCTAGGTTTATTTTTATGGAAAATGCCATGCTGCAGATAAACACCATTTCTCAGGTTTCTATGGCAGGTATTTTTTTTCAGGCCTTGCTGTGAAGACTTTAGCCCCCCCCCCCCCCCCCCCCATTGAGACTACATTGATAGCTAATATTGTAGGGTCATCCAGTGGCCAGGCCTCAGTACGTTGGATGTATGAGGAGTTTCCCACAACTAGTTACTAGGAAACAATAATAGATGATTGGATGTTCAAGGCCCGGATGTCTCCTGAATAAATGGTAGCATCAATGATGTCGGAGGAACTGCAAGCTATTTTTGATTGTTTAAAACTGTTGCGTGGGACTACAATCTGCAATTCAGCCAAAGCACAATGTCTTACCCTGGACACTTCTGCTCCTATGAATCGGTGTGTAGAAAGAAGAAATGGCTTTCATCCTGTGTACATTCCTCTGAATTTGACTGTGAGGTGAAGGGGGGGGCTGTTCTCTACTGCTCAGAGTCATGAAACTGATAATGAGGACTCATTTTCTTCAGGCTCCCCAACAGGTAATGTCAGCTTTGGCTGTACCCTTTAGCCTTAAGAAAGAACATTTTAAATGGGACTAAGACCTTGTCCATTGCAAAAAAAATGGTCTGTTGAGTTACTGGGCACTGAACAGCTGAAATCCTTGTTCATTCCTTGGGTATCCCCCAAGGCTTCTAGGGATGTTTTCAGTAATGCATCATTAGAACCTGATTTACAGCCCCAGACCCCCAAATAAACAAATAAGCTCTGCAAGGTTTAGGAGTGATACCAGCACCCATATAAAGAGCTAACAGTGTGGTCAAAAATAGCAGCAGACCTGAGTACACTACTAAATGACAGGGAAACAGAGTCCTTTACAGCTTAATTTAGAAGATTTACATATCAATCACCGTGATATTAGGGCCATGGCTGCCATACACCCTGAGATTAGGACCACCTGCTACTAAACACCCTGGGATTAAGACCACCTGTTACCAAACACCCTGGTATTAGGACCACCTGGTACTAAATACCCTGGGATTAGGACCACCTGCTACCAAACACCTTGGGATTAGGACCACCTGCTATCAAACACGATGGGATTAGGACCACCTGCTACCAAACACCCTGGGATTAGGGACAGCTGCTACCAAACACCCTGTGATTAAGGCCATCTGCTACAAAATACCCTAGGATTAGGACCACCTGCTACCAAACACCCTGGGATTAGGACCACCTGCTATGTAACACCCTGTGATTAGGACCACCTGCTACCAAACATGATGGGACTAGGACCATCCGCTACCAAGCATGCTGTGATTAGGACCACCTGCTACCAAACACCCTGGGATGATTAGGGCCAGCTGCTACCAAACATCATGCAATTAAAACCACCTGCTACAAAACACCCTAGGATTAGGACTACCTGCTACCAAGCATGCTGTGATTAGGCCACCTGCTACTAAACACCCTGGGATTAAGACCACCTGTTACCAAACACCCTGGTAGTAGGACCACCTGGTACTAAATACCCTGGGATTAGGACCACCTGCTACCAAACACCCCGGGATTAGGACCACCTGCTATCAAACATGATGAGATTAGGACTACCTGCTACCAAACACCCTGGGATTAGGGACAGCTGCTACCAAACACCCTGCAATTAAGACCACCTCCTACAAAACACCCTAGGATTAGGACCACCTGCTACTAAACACCCTGGGATTAGGACCACCTGCTACCTAACAGCCTGGGATTAGGACCACCTGCTACCAAACACGATGGGATTAGGACAACCTACTACCAAGCACGCTGTGATTAGGACCACCTGCTAACAAACACCCAGGGATTAGGGCCAGCTGCTACCAAACACCTGCGATTTAGAATGCCTGCTACAAAACACCCCAGGATTTGGACCACCTGCTACCAAACACCCTGGGATTAGGACCATCTGCTACCAAACACCCTGGGATTAGGACCATCTGCTAGCAAATACCCTGGGATTAGGACCACCTGCTACCAAACACCCTGGGATTAGGGCCACCTGCTACCAAACATGATCGGATTAGGACCACCTGCTACCAAACACGATGGGATTAGGACAACCTGCTACCAAGCATGCTGTGATTAGGACCACCTGCTACCAAACACCCGGGGATTAGGGCCAGCTGCTACCAAACACCCTGCAATTTAGACCACCTGCTACAAAACACCCTAGGATTAGGACCACCTGCTACCAAACACCCTGGGATTAGTACCACCTGCTACCAAACACCATGGGATTAGGGCCACCTGCTGTCAAACACCCTTGTGGTGCAGTACAAGGGGGCTGTCCTTATGGATATAAGTTGTAATACTGATGAACATTCTCAACAATACATCAAAACACTGCAAAAATAAGACTGGGGAAAAAGATACCCTTGAAAGTTATGATAAGGGGCAACCCCCCATACCCCATGTACCTGTTTTCTAAATATATCTACCTCTGAGTCTGCACTGTGTCAGGGAAAAAGAGCATTTTACAGAAGCGGTGCTCTGAACAAATCAATCATTGTAAATATACGTCAGCTTTTTGGTCCTACAGTGGGATAGTCTGTGGTATGGATTTGTTCCAGTACAACTGTGACAGACATGAAAAATAAAAAGCAGGCAACTTCAGTACCATCTATAGGTGAGGGTGTGATACATTTTGTAGGAATTCATCAAACATTACATGTACAACAGTTGTAGATTTTGGCCCTTTTAAGTTAAACTGTGGAGCATTTGTGAACATTAGTTTGGAGTAATGTGCTGCGGTAGCATTGTCGCCTCACAGTAAGATGCTGTCTGGTTTGATTCTCAGCTAGAGCGTCTTCTGTGTGGAGACATGCTTGAATGGGTGTACCTTCATTGAAGGTTGTGCATCAGGGCTGGTAACTCGACACGTAAAAATCAAATTCCAATCATTAGCGGACCGGAATTCCTCTGTGGCGACCCCTAACCAGGAAAAGCCGAAAGACTCAACAAGTTTGGAGTAATTTCAGTCTTACAGAATCCCTGAGAAGACAGTGAACTCAGGAGTTTGATTTCAGAAATGTTCTAGTGCGTTTAAGTTTAGCCCCTGTACATTGACTGCAGCTACCAATAGTCATAACAATTTACACATTTATAATGACCACACTAACTATGATAAATGCTTATGTTTGTCAAGAAGAAATCACAATGTGTGCCCAGATGGTTGCCCTCTTGTATAGTTAACTATCACCTAAAACAAAATTCAGCAGAAACTGTCAGCTACACAGTTATATCTTGGGCACAGATTGTCAGGACACCTACTGCAGTAGCTGTCACAATTAATAGTCCAAATTAAAACAGTTCCTAGGTAATTAGTGGGACATCTTTGGATGGTAAAATGTATTAACTTTTGACTTACCATGAGCCCTTTAGAAGTATTCATGCCAGAGTCCAAAGCAAAAACATGCTTGTATTGCATGGATATCGCTTTCTATGTACTATTACTATGTGTTACATCATCAGTATGTTATGCACGTGTTGTTTTCCTATGTTTTTACATATTGTAAGACTAGTGTATTTTGACATTTTCATTTGTACATTTTGTACACATTTGAGTAGATGTTTTCTGGAGCTTTGCTCACAGGACCTCCTCTGAAATTTTTCCCAGACTTTATGAGCAAACAAATGCAAAAGAATTATTTGCTGCAAAAGTGACCTTAATCTACCCCAATGTAAGTTAATTACAGGATGTACCTGTTTTTATTCTGAGTTGTCTGGGTCTCTCCTACTTCCTGTGTATATATTGTTTAGGTTAGGTCAATATTCTATAAACAGTTATAGGTTTTTAGGGTTAGAGTTTGTTTCTGAAGGTTTAGTCACCAAAAATTGTCTCAATGAAACTAAGTGATAAATGACATGAAACAAATACATGAAATGCACATCCCTCTTTAAGACAAAGCTGTATGTCTGGATTGTTAATAAGCATGCTGACCAAGAGACCATTGAAGAGCCTAGGCCAATTTCCCAGTGGACTGTCTGGTTAAGTGACTTGTTCAGTCACACAATGGGCAAATGAATTCAGCTGAAAGGGTTGTTTTGCATCTGTCTGTCTTGCTGTCCACTTTCTTATGGCCACATGAACCACATGAGCGTAACGAGTATGTTGGGCTAAAGACTTGAAAGTACAAGTTTTGCAGCATTGCCTGCTACAGATTTCACTCTCCACAAATGTGTGTGACAATGGAGATTTTCTCTTAGACAGTTTGTATAAAAGGAAGAAGGTATTCGTCATCCAGGAAAAAGGAGAGATCCAACCAAGAGATGACAAGGATTTTACTCCACATTTTTGGGGTACTAAATAAAACAAAGAATCTTGCACCTGTATTGGATCTCTATGGCCTAACCCACTACATTGCAAAAGAAGTTCTGAATGATCTGTATGCAAAGCATCTTACCTTACCTGTAGCAATATTAGATATGCTCTTTGGACATCCAGGGTGTCAGTGTATATATCACAATCAAAAAGGAGGCTGAGAGTGTCATAGTTTCATAGGTGTATACTAGGCTAACAACTACAGGGGCCTTTTTAAGCCTAGCCATGCATCCTAAATATATCTGACAAGTTTAGGAACCTTAAGATTATTGTAAAGGGTATATGTAGGCTGGGGATTGGGTGGTTAATCATGTACAGACTGCCTCTATTAGGGAATAGGTGGCAGAACAGGGATGAATTTCCTATTCCCCCATCCACTGGTCCAAGTTACTGTTGAATCAGGTTAGGGAAGAACTGTGCTTCATATGGAAGCAGGATGCAGAGAAGGGTTACTCTCAGAGATACATGCCTGTCATACCATCATGTCCTGTTTATGTTGCAAGCAAGTTTTAAGTCCCTAGATCGAGTAATCCTGATAGTATTTGTTTTGCAGATATGTAGAAGGTCCTTCAGAGTGTGAAACAAGGATGCCTTGTATGCGAAGCATAGATCATCCCTCAACAGTCTGTAAGAGACCAAGTACAGGGAAAGGGCTTTGAGGTGATCTGTGTATTACATGTTGTTTATAGCCTGCATCCTTTTATGAGGAACATCTGCGGATGTTGCATTTGTTGCATATCCCTGGTCAGGTACATACCGAAGGGGGCATTGTATTCAATGATCAGTCTGATGAGGGCCAAATACAGTGGACTGATGACATCCTTGGATCTAGATGCCATACCACTGCTTTTAAGTTGTGCAGCATACATTGATTTCCTTACTGCCGTAGCCACATGGTGGTCAAAGGCCAGGTTGCTGTCTACATGCCTCCCCAAATCCCTGACTGCTGGAACTACTGTTAGGGGTGCGTTATCAATGAGGTGGTTGCCATTGAAACCCTGCTTCTCACAGTAGATACTGTTATCATTCTTTGCAGTGAGTTTTAGACATTTTGTGGTGCTAGTTATTTGTCTGAGTTAGCCCTTCTTAGAGAATATTAATGTCCTGATGGGATGCTATGAGTGCGCCCAGTATGCACTGGCCTTGACATCAGAGAAGTAGACGCCAAATAGGAATGGACCCAGCACAGACCCCTGAAGAACTTTGCTAGTGACTGGTCTGTTTGTGGAAGAGGACTGCCCTATTCTAACTTCTTGCACTTCAGGGTCAGAGTCAATTATCATCAATTCAAGAACCTGCCTTCAGGCTTGCCACAGTCCCCAGGGTGCTTACCAAGTATAGGACTGTGGTTGCAGCCCACCAGGTGCTGCAAGAGAGCTACTCCTTCCTGCACCTGAACAACATGCTCCTTGCTGCATTATATACAGCTGAATTAGCACAACAGGTGGTCTCTAATGGAATCATTTCAATCCCTGGGCATTACAGCAGTGTTGGAAATCACAACTACAACCAACCAAATGTATTATTTTCATATGCTGCATGTTGGACAACAGTATCTGTGGTGATTCCTACCAAAAGGGAGTAGGCAGACTCTGCAGGCCATGTCTGTGGTGCCTTCCTACCAAAAGGGAGTAGGCAGACTCTGCAGGCCATGTCTGTGGTGCCTTCCTACCAAAAGGGAGTAGGCAGACTCTGCAGGCCATGTCTGTGGTGCCTTCCTACCAAAAGGGAGTAGGCAGACTCTGCAGGCCATGCCTGTGGTGCCCTCCTACCAAAAGGGAGTAGGCAGACTCTGCAGGCCACGTCTGTGGTGCCTTCCTACCAGAAGGGAGTAGGCAGACTCTGCAGGCCACGTCTGTGGTGCCTTCCTACCAGAAGGGAGTAGGCAGACTCTGCAGGCCACGTCTGTGGTGCCTTCCTACCAGAAGGGAGTAGGCAGACTCTGCAGGCCATGTCTGTGGTGCCTTCCTACCAAAAGGGAGTAGGCAGACTCTGCAGGCCACGTCTGTGGTGCCTTCCTACCAAAAGGGAGTAGGCAGACTCTGCAGGCCATCTTGAGGGGAAATATGTGTTCATCACACTTCATTAAGGAGTTCTGCCCCAGGCTTCTAGATTATATGGCATCAATTCTTTACTGCCCTGCAATAGCTACTACATCAGCAATGTAACTAACAGGAAGATTCCCTTTTCCAGCATGTCATCATGATGGAATTATGTATAAACTACCTCCACTGATAGCAGTACCTCCAAACAGTGTCAGAAATTCCTTCCAATGTTCCACCTTCAGTTTTACAGTTAATAGGGATGTGTCTGCCATAGAGTGCATGTGGCATTTCCAGGTGAAAATGGTACAATACAAGGATCTTGGTCCCCAAAAGAATCACAGAACCACATCAGAATATTTCCTCGTGACAGATATCCTGTAACTGAGAGCAGTGCAGCTGACCTTGGGATACTCTTCCACAAAGGACCATTGTAGTCCATATAGACAAAGAGTGATCTGATACATCACTAGACGGGGTAACCCATCTTCAGAGAAGCCAGACAGCTCTGAAAATGGAACACAGTCAATACTTCTTTTTAATGACTGCTAATATCCTGCGAGAGAACAGCACACTGGCCAGCAGGCTCAGCAGGTATCTTCTCCTGTTACACAAATTATCCCTTAACCAAATCATAGCCAACAGGGTCTTCCACTAGAAAGGTCAGCCAGGGATAGATCCTTTGGCCTTCCCATTAAATGCACAGTCATACCTTTATAGCTAGGACCAGCGAGGGATTCACTGATGTACTTTACAACCCACACTATGCCCAATCTCATACAGAAAGCAAAGACGCAGAGCAAACTGATCCTCATATCCCCTTTTCAGCCTCATAACATCTGCTGCCATTACTGATGTCACATCTTGTTGATGACATATTCTGTCACAGCCTGTTCCATTCTCTTCCCCATTAGGACTAAAGCACCAATTCTCATTCTGACTTTTCCCATGGTTTAGCTCCTCCCCTTTACCCACAATGCCCTGAGCTGCTCCTCCTTTACTGCCCAAGACTTGCTTTCCACTCATTATATTTGCATTAAATCTCAAACAGCCCCAAGCCTTGTTGAATTTTGGGTTATTAGTGCAGTTGCTGTGGTCTCTGGTGCTTCTAACATTGCTTATCGTCTTCCTCCAGATTGGTGACAATTCTGATTTTGTTTTATCATATTATTAGCTAGCTGTTGCAGTTCTCCTGCCTATTTGGTCCATGGCCAGTTCCTGGTGCTATTATTGACTTATTTCATGAGCTTAATGGTTCTGTATTTGCTGCAGTCGGTAACTCTGATAAACTGCGCAGTGCTTCAGTACTTATTTTTTGCGGCTATTGTGGTTATTGCCTTTAGTAATGCTTAGTGCATGTGCTGTTTTAAAGTTTGTGGCTGTTACAGCTTGTTGTTAACAAGGGTAGACTGCTCAGCACTTGTTCTTAATTGCGCCATTTCTACCATTGTTTTCATGAAGTATTTTTTTGTGGTAGAGTGCTTAATATATTAGCTTCATTGTAACTACTGCTGCTACTTCAGCAAGTGCCAGCTGATTAAAATGTGGAGAAACCTACCGGTTTTAAAAAGTAGGAGGTTTGAGGCTACAAGATAGGCACATAAAATGCACAGCCCACTTGGGTGCAGCTCACTTACGGTTAGGTTGTGTCACCTGTTAAAAAGTTGACATACATATCCCAACTGATCGAAAGAGCAAGCAGTGTTAAAGAGGATGTTACTCATAGACGATGCTTCTAAAGCATACACTTCCCAGAGTTGAGTTCTGCTAATGAAGCCTCTAGAGCGAAGTCTAAGAATAATCCCTGTAAAAGAAAAGATAAGATCGCTCTGCTTCTAAGGATAGTTCCCCTCCCTCTTCTAAACCTTCTGTATAGAAGCTAGGGAGTAGGGAAGGGGGTTTCAAAGCTGGCAGTCCACCCGTGCTGTTGAGGATCATCTTCCCAGGCCTCACTGAGTGAAATCTATAATAATAATAGACAGTCTTTCCTCTGCTTCTTAGCTGTATTTGCCCGTGAAACAATGCCCCCATTCTAAATCCCCTTTTATTGGATATTTACATACCATTTCTTCCCATAAATCCATTTCTCAGTCGTAAACTGTATGAAATTGTTAAAGGCAGTGTTGCAGGCTCACCTGGGTTTGGGTCTCCTCTCATTTCCCCCTCATGTTCAGGGGAAGATCAGGATAGTCCATTCCCTTCATCTGTTCCAGCCTCCTCGGTGGTCCCTGTTTTGGCACTCTTTACACCAGCGTGGTTTTATACTAACCTGTTAGCGCCACCATTGGTACCATCTGTGCCAGCTGCCTCTTTAGCCTTTAGCTCTAGGTCAGTGATTTGGACCCAGATTATGTCTCTGCTTTGTCTGCACTGGTGTCAAGGTCAGAGTGTTCAGCCTGTGAGTCCTTGGGGCTGAACACATCAAAATCGATATAAACATCTGATAATTGCTTACCATTGAGGCTTAGTGCCAGTGTTTCACCTTCATCTGTGCTTTTAGAGCTCAGTGCTGTGGACCTCCGTACCAGAGCCGTACCAGTGTTGCTACAGAGTTTGAGCCCCAGCTCAGTGCTACATTATTTGCTGTGGGTGCATTCTTTGGTCTGTTACTCATCTGGCTTTGACTTGAGACTATTTCTGACCTGTTTCTGAACCTCTCATTGCTTCACAATACCAGGACAAAATACCTGAATGCTTCAGTCAGAAACACAAGAGGATTGCTGACTCTGAATTTTCATCTGCCTCTTCATCCCCATATAAGACCACACTGTTGGAGCATGGGAAGAGGTAAGGCAAGAGGAAGAATATAGACTTCCCACAGGACTCAGATGAAAAGTTGATTCCCTAGTTACTTTCTCTGATGAGGGGGTGGGAGGTTGTTGTGATGGTTAAGGTGCTTGGCTTAGAAACACAAGGTGCAGGGTTTGATTCTCACATGGGGTAATTGGCTAGGCTTAAAATGGCCCATGAGGACAGTTAGCCTAGTATTAATCTATGATCCTATGATCTATGATCCTATGACGGTCCCAATTTGGACAGATTTTTGTGTAGTTATTACCCCATGCCTAACAGTCCTTAAGCATCTTCTTGATCAGAGAGTTCACAGTTCGAGGAGGGCTATCTTTCAGGTAGTGATGAGACTGCTTTGTGCTTTTGCTGGCATCCTGGCAGTGACAGAATTTTTTATTTATTGCTTAACCCCTCCCCAGTCATGATTTGAGCAGTTCTGTCATTCAAGGGCCAACTGTGCGCCTGCATTGGCACATGCATGCTTCTCCACATGTGTCAAATGCTGCCATCACCAGCTTGGAAAGCAACACCCACGTCTTTGCTATATGAGCTCCCTGCATCACAGAAAGGCTATACTCTCCAGATGAGCCTCTGTCACTGGAGCAGTGCTGTAAGCTAGACAGGATCTACCCCCACTCCACACCAGGATCAGCATGCCTGGCATTCCTATTTGCCATCAAGCACCCAAAGTGTTATTCAAACTCAGGTTGTTTGGGCCATAGTCAGGATTTTACTCATTATTACTAACCTTGGATTCTGCATTGATTTTGCACTGCCTTTCAGCCTACTGAAGTGAACCGTGGTGCTGTTCGTCCTCTCTTTTTGGAATGTGGATTTGTGCAGCAGTTTAACTTATCTTTCATTCTCTCATCATAGGATCATCAATGAACCATTTCAAGGAAATACAAGTAACAGACTTGAGAAGGAGGAGTTTGAATGGCAGATCCCTCAGATGGCGAACAACCCCCCAGGATTTAATACCACAATCTCTATTAACTGTATTTTAAACCTTAGAAAGCTGAACCACCACAATTATTACTAAATCAACTTTCTTCCATATGCTGTAAGTGTTTTTTCCCTCATTTTTACATCCTTAATATCTTGCTTGGTAACTTTGACCAAAACCTCTGTGACATCGCTATGCATTTGTAATCACCATACAACATCTTATCGTTCCTCACTTGTGTAACGTAAGATGCACGTCTGTGTAAGTTAAGACACATCTGTTCTTTCCTCCAGATCACATCCCCCTTGGTTGACGTTTAGTTTTAATATATTTTTATGGGAATTTATACTTGCTGGCTCCACATATACTGCTGATCTGTATGTTTTCTCACTTTTTAAAGGCAGACTAGCTTCACATCAACTCTATCACTCTTTACCTGGTATTTCAACTCTGTCCTTTAATAACATCACAGCTTGAAATATACCAGCTTTAAACCCAATTACAAGCACCCACTCTAACCTTAACCAGCAGCTCATTTCAACTCCTTTAAAGCTACAGTTTCCCAGATCTACTTCCCCCAATATTTATCTATTATTTTTTCTTTCATAAGTTGTATCTATACTTTTGTCCCCACAAGAAGTTTTCAGGCATATCTGATGAGGTATTTGGGAAAGCGTATGAAAAGAGAAGGCTTTAGTTCTTTTTTTTTATTTTAGAATTGAAACTATACAGATGACAAGTGTTTAATTAACTTATTTTGTATAAAAATACATACTCCTCCTTCTAGAGACCAAACCAAGCGAAACCCGTGACAAATGTTTGTTTTTATTATTCCACTACAGTTCCCCCATCCCCTTCCACTTCTCCAGCCCCTTTAAGGTCCTGCAACTTCTATTCATGTACTGTAATAAAATTTATAAGCCCCTCCCTCCCCCACTTGTATTGTTCCATTCATTCATAGCCAAACATGAGTTTCTAATGGAAATTGTGGTTTATAAGATTTAATAATGTATTTAAAGCTAGAAAGTACTTTACTTGAGTGACTGGTTTGTTATTAACTTAATTTAATGTTAAACGTACACCTAGATGCCACTAAGTTGGAGCCTTTGCAGATTTATTTACGTAAATGCCAATCAATTAACACTCCCAACTGGGTGTCGCACAAATGTTTTACATTCCTCTAATGTTTTGTTTTAAAAAATCAACACCAGGCTTGTAATTTGAACAAACTGAGCTATGCTCATCTGCCTGGAATTATTTTTAAATTTTACTTTACAAATAAAGCATTTTAACCACGACAGGCTCCAAGTTTTCTTCTTTTTTCCCTGAACAAAACAGTGCATTTTTTGCTACAGATTCAAATACCAGATGTTTTGAAGAGGGACCCACAATGGCTTTTAAGAAGACCCTAACCTACTAAATACCAAGGGGGAGTAGGCAAGGTAGGTCACATGTAATTTTTTACATGTTTAGTATTTCAGTGTTGTTAGACCTTCTAGGATTTAGCAGGTAATTCTTACCAGCTTTTTCTCACCATCTTAAAGGAACAGAGACTTTTTTACTGATTCTTTGTTGTGAACATGGAGTATAAACAGTGCTTACTGTCGTGATAATGGTGTGTGCATAGTACTTAGTATTGTGATAGTAGTGGTACAGAAGATTGGCACATGTTCCTCACATAGCTGGAGGAATTTCCAGGGTTGTATTGGGATTACACCTAAACTTGCCAGTCCGTATTTTTTCCAAGAGGAACCAGGTTGTTGTTTTTCAGTCAGCTGTTTTAAAGTTTCCAGGACTGATTCCACAGAAGCAAAGTTATTATCTTTGCACTTTTCATTGCATCATGTGACAATGTCGTAGAGGTCTTGTGTAGATTTATGTCCTCTTTTTGCTTGCTCAGTAAGTCCATCAGCTTTCATGCACTGCACTACAAGGAATAGGACTTATACAGGTATGATATTAATTTTTCAGTAGACAAAGATTGATTCCCTAGAAATGGTGAACCTGCCCTGAGAATCACCTGCATTTCTGCAGTACTTTGAAGGTCTCTGTTCTCAGTTGCAGTATGCTGTTACAGATGTGACCAGTCCATCTGGACTGTGAGCGATATTCCTTTTTGTGCATTGTCATTCAGTCTGATTTAAGAATAGAGCATAAAGATGTTTTTGAAGCAATAATCCCTCCTAAACAAGTCAACTGAACTTGAAAATGCCTTCATAATAAAAGGCAGTCATGTGAAAGATAAGTCATATGTCTGATTTCTACAGACTGGGGACCAGTGGTATGAAACCTTTGTTTTAGCTGCATAACTGTAACAGTATAATAAACACGTAATCAAATTCAACTGATCATGGGCTCAGGTCACATTTTGTATCCAGACAGTAATAAAAATGTAAACTAGCTTTACCACAGAAAGAACAAACTGCAATATGTTAACTTATCGATGGCAAATTAGACAGCTTTTGAGAAGATGGTCCTAGCGGAGAAAGTCGTGTTTGATAATACACTGAGCAGTAACTATGTGACAGATGCATTGTCGACGGATGAGGTACCTGAATTCAGACAACTACTACTCCAGCTATTTCACTCAGCAAGCTGCTTACCAAGAGTACACTGTGAAATTCCACTTCTCATTCCCCAACGAATCCAGTTTCCATTAATGTTCATAGCGAAATAAATGGAAGCACGGTATATGAGATGTGATTTGTTTAGTTATATTCTGATCAATTGAATTTGCTGGTGTTTGTGCTTGTGAACATGTTGTTAAATATCTTTATATTTTATTAAAATGTACTTTTTTTTGCTTCTTTTTCTAGGTCTAGCTGGGAACTGCCTGACTTGCGAGAAGGGAGAGTCAAAGCTATCAGTGACTCTGATGGAGTGAGCTACCCTTGGTATGGGAACACCACAGAGACAGTGACTTTGATTGGCCCTACACATAAAGTTTCCCGCTTCTCAGTAAGCATGAATGATAACTTTTATCCCAGTGTGACATGGGCAGTTCCAGTAAGTGACAGCAACCAACCTTTGCTGACTCGTATCAAAAGAGACCAAAGCTTCACCACATGGCTAGTAGCCATGAATGCAGGCACTAAAGAGAAGCTAATTCTTCACACTATAAAATGGCGAATGAGAGTAGACATTGAGGTGGACCCAACAAAGCCTTTGGGTCAGCGTGCAAGGCTTGTTGGGAGAAGTCAGCAAGAACAGCCAAAACTCTTAACTAGAATGGAGCCCATCCCCCCCAATGCACTGGTGAAACCAAATGCCAATGATGCACAGGTGTTGATGTGGAGACCCAAGAGAGGGCCTCCATTGGTGGTAATCCCACCAAAGCAGTGAGATACAGCAACAAGGATCACTTTAAGGAGCTGAATTGTAGCATTTTGGTGCATATTACTTGCATTGTTTGAAGCTAACAGACAGCAACTATTGTCTGCATGTTATGTTAGAGGTAGAAGAGGTTTCCTTTCAGTAAAAAGGCACTATGGTCAAGTGTCTGAAAAATGGGTACTCACATGTCAGTAGCACTGGGAGAAACATGACAGAGTTTTCTAAGGAGATCTTCCCATTAGGAATCAAAAATAACGTAGCAAGAGGCATGAGCTGGTCTTGTAACAGAATCCACACATTGTGATGCAAGCAGATGTTTTTAAAATTTAATGCAAAAAAGAGAATAAAAGTGAATGATCTTTCTGAAAACTGGTTGCCCATAAAACCATATTAGTAACGGAGTTCTTCCTCTGTGTTTGATAGTGCCTCAGGCTGAAGTAATTTCCTACTATGTAAAAAATGGAAGTACAACTATATGCACTGGTCCTGATCATAACTCATCTTTTCCACCATCACAGTGTGTTACAGAGGACTCACAGTAAAGTTTACACTATGCATTTGAACAGATCTGAGGTTCTAGCAAGCCTTCAGGAAATGTTTACAGTCATTTTCAAAGCATGAGGCAGCTCTGCTTAGTGGCCTCTGAAGGCAGGGAGTCCAGGTTCAGCAGAGCGCTGTCCAAGGTGCTGACATGTCGCAGCACGGAGAAACAGTTGCCTCACCTGAACACCTTTTTATTCAAAGAATACATTTCAGGAGATTTTACTTTTGAGGTTTTGCATGCATCTGTGTATGTTTCAGAGTAAATAATTTTAAAGGGTTTCTCTGTTTCCTTGTATGCTGTGAGTGGAGATTAAGGGTTACATCATGCAGTATTGTACTTAACACACAAGCTGCAGTATTCCTTTATACAATACGGTTTCTTTTACAGCACAAGTACATATTTAAAGCTACAGTGTATTGTGAAAGAAGTGTCATGTAATTGCTTTTTGCCAAACTCCTGTCTCAGTTGTTTACATTTATTTCAAGTATGTTTCATTTTATGTAATGCTTTTAAAACAGCTGCTGCTTGTTTAGTGTTTAATGACTGAAGCAGTTACAGAGAGCAGTCTTCTGTATCACTGGGGTTTCCTTAGAATAAGCCTTTTGGATTCATGCTGCTAGTGTACTACAGTATTGTTTATATGGAGTTCCACTGGTAAACAGAATGCTGTAGGGATTATTTTTCAGGATGAATATCAGAGGGAAGATGGGGACAGCTGTGAATTTCAGAGGTACGTGTTTCTGGCTACACATAAAAGACAGGACATGAAAATAAAGTTTTCATCTTTTGATGAGTTAGCAGTGACTAATGCCACGCTTTAAGGCAGAAATACTGTTATAGGTAACGTGTGTGTTCCAAGACAAAGGCATGACACTAGAACAACAGGTTTTTATTTCAGTTTCCATCTCTTGCATTTTCATCATATATTTTTTTTGAAAACTTTCTGGTTGAGCCAGCAGCCAGGTGAAGTTCTGTACAAGTTCTGTTTTGCTTGAATGTAATAATTCACAGCTCCCTTCCTATATGTGCCAACTATTTATTAGCATATTGTCTAAAAGAACAAAAGAATAAGAAAGTGTCAGGACTACCATAATACTAGTAAATAGCATTCTGTTTGGACAGAGTGGTGCCTCGATGTGTTATGGTTTTGATATATATATATATATATATATATATATATATATATATATATATATACGGTTTCACTTCATATACTCAAAATGCTGAAATCCCGAATTTCAGCATTTCGAGTACATGAAGTCGAAACCATCACAACACCGAAACCCCAGAAATCACAAACCCGAACACACATACACTACACCACACACAAACCACACCTACACCACAAAAAACAAAAACACAACAAAATACCACACATACACATACCTACACTAAACAGAAGCAGGGGGTAAAGACCCCTACACCCCCCACGTGGGGGGCCGTGCACCTCACACACCCCCACTTATATATACTAACTCCAAGATCGCACAAACACAGAAAAAAAACAAAACTCAAACACACATGCATTCTATAGTCCCTCGCGCACGCACACACACACACACACACACACACACACACACACACACACACACACACACACACACACACACACACACGTTACAAAAACTCTCACATACACTCACTCACCTGAAAGTCTGAATACAAACGTCCCAAACAAACACTTCCTGTAAAGTAGCGTCACTGCATAAGCGTGGATTCAACATACTCACATTCGTGCTTATGCACTTTCACTATTCTAAAGTTTTGGCTTCATGCACTCGAAACACTGAAATTCGGGATTTCAGCCTTTCGAGTATATGAAATGAAACAATATATATATATATATATATATATATATATATATATTTATATATATTTTTTTTTTGACAGGGCCTTTGTCAGAACCAGCACTCCTGTAATAATGCTGAAAAAGTTCAGTGTGACAATCCATGCTGTTGTTATCGGGTGTGCATCAGTTTATTTATCGCATTTGTTAAGTGAGATGCCACAGTGAGACAGTGGTCTTATTATAGGGGAGAGGCAGAGGTTAATACCCAAGACAGAGAGCAGTATGAGGGTGGTTGATGACCGGTGCATGATTTCTTATAATCTAGGAAAATGGAAAAAGTAGAAGTAACCTTCCAAATAAGTAACATGGGACATATCTAAAAGGTAGAGACATGAGCAGAGCAAGTGGACCAGACATTTCTTATTTGTCATCATAATATGTGAACCTTTGTCATATTACATAGTACATTAACAACTAAGTTATTACCTGGTAAATAAATATACACAATAGGCAGTAGTCTGCATAGCCAGTAACATAGTACTTGAAAACTATTAACCTAAACACATGGCTACAAACATCAAAGCGACAGGTGTGCCATCCATCATGAACTGATTACTTTGGTGAGAGACTGTTTTGACTGATCCCCATTAAATGACGGTATAATGATGCCGTCCTTCCAAGATTGTATGGTAAAGGAGATGAAATTAGACTGAGGGAGGGTGGAGCAGTGTATCTCTAAGCTGTAAAGAAAATAAAACAGAGAAAACAGAAGTTGGGGGCAGTGTCCTTGGAATTTTAGGTGGATTTAACAGCCAAGTTAAGAATTAATTATTCAGATATTGAAGGTGGGTAGGGCAACAAACATGCCACCTGGGGTGGGTAGTAGTATAAACCCACAGTAAATCATCATTCTGTAAAAAAAGTTATTTCTATGTACTGTACTCTGGTACCAAAACATTCCTTACAGAATACAGCACAGCATATAGAAGTGAACTTAAAAGTGTTGCAGAGACCATTTTATTCTCTTGACTCTTATGCGGGATTTGGGCTGGGTTTCCAAAACAGATGTATGTTAGTGTGTTTATAACATGATTCATTTTAATTGTTCCTGGTGAGATCGATTTGTAGATGTGAGTGGTTGTTTTAATTTATGTAGGTTCCTAGGTTGTTACTAGGCTAAAAACCACTTGGGGCTTCACAAGCCTGGCCGCACACCCCAAACCATTTGGGTTCTGAGTATTGTGGGCATCTATACAGGAGAGGGGCATTTTACTAGGGAAGTAACTAAGGATTTATAGAGGGTGTGTAAGTTAGGATAATACTTTTCTTATTGATGGTCTCTGTCCATAAGGGACAGCCTCAGTCCATAAGGATATGCACATAGTCTAACATTCGTCATGTTTAGAAACCAGTGATGTGTTACGTTTATTGAGTAATAAATACATATTTGATTTAATAATATATATGATGTAAATGTTTTAAGATTTTATAATTGTAAACATTAAAAATGTAAATAGGATCGTACAAAAGTATGTTTTAGTATGTGTTTAGTGATGACGAGTATGTTTTGAGATGCAGAAATGTGAAATGCGTGTTGGCTGTATTTACAAGTGTTAGACTGTATAGATGTGAAATATTACTGAAAGTGCCTGTGCAGACCATATCTATTTAGTCAGGCATGAATCAGCTTCTTGAGAGTGGGTAATGCGTTTCATTCCATTAATTTTGTTTTGAAATATGTAGATAGAAAATGGGGGGAGAGAAGCATTATTGCAACTTTAGCTGTCTGGGTTAGGATCAGATGGGCTTCCTGAATGTCAGTCTCTGGCATTTCCTAGTAGTTATGTCTGCTTATGATTGTAAAGTCTCACTCTGGGAGTCCTGAACATACATATATGATTCTGTTTGGTTTCTTATGTGGAGAATTGGTGAGATTGTGGTTTATTCTCTGCCAAGCTACAGTTCAATAAGGTAACTGTGTAACTTGGACTTGTGGACTTTCAGAGTCTGTGAGGTTACCTGCAATATTATTGGGTTTCTGTTCACTGGTTCCAGCAAAACTTTATTTGCAGACTTTTGTTTATGCTTATACTTAGAGATGAAAGTTTGAAATTTTTATTGTCCTTTGCTATTTAGAGCCAGTAGTTGATAGTCTGGGCCAGAATATAACAATTTGTAGCACATTTATTTATTTTATTCATTCATTCATTTGTTTTGTTTGTTGACCAAGGCTGGGTCAACTGGGCTATGCATAGACAAAACAGTTCCTTTTCAGCAGCATCTCAGGGAGAAAAGCCAGAATAGTGAGATATAATTTGCACAATGCATATATTGTCTGATACTTTACAACAAAAATATGGAGAAGAAATGACAGACTATAACAATGCATGTATGTTTAAACATTTCAAAGTACAATGTAGAATATACAGTGAAATATTTATAACAGAACAATATTCCTTACTTTCACCAAGCAAAGACAAATATTTTGAAGAACCCATAGTTTTACAAGGATATGTTAACATTTATCAGAACAGAAGTTACAGCTTTATAGGATATTTGTATGAAAGAAAGAAGCCTAGAGTTCAGAGGGTGAAATATAACAGTATTAGCTTAAGGAAGTCGGGTAGTTAATCAGTGAAACTTGTTAAATGAATAAAGGAGAATGATTAAGATAAACTGGGAATTGCTGGTAGCTTTTTTAGCAAGAGAACTGGTATAAAAACTGTATTGATACATTAAGATTTAGGTCACACATAAAAATGTGTTAACATTTGTGGCATTAGGGTACAACCCCCCCAATATCACAGTCTTCATTCTACTCTGCCTTACTTAATCATGGCTATTCCTGTAGGAGTGTGTGTGTGTGTGTGTGTGTGTGTGTGTGTGTGTGTGTGTGTGTGTGTGTGTGTGAGCATACATTTGATTTCATGTTTTTTGTGTTGTGTGGAATTGTATATGTTTGTGTGTTGTGGTAGGAGTGTGCGTGTGTGTATGTTTGTGTGTGTGTGTGTTTTGGGGTGTCACTCAATTTGCACTTGCTTTTAAGAACATATATTAATAGCAGAAATGTATTACTGCATTATTTATAGTCACTCTTCAGAAGATGGGGAGAAGTGAGCAACATGTCACATGTCTGTGTAACAGAAGCAGAGTTACTGAATGGTGATAGGTCAGACCCATCAGTGCTTGATTACTGACCCCTGACATTTACTGAGTGGTGATAGGTCAGAGCCATCAGTGCTTGATTACTGAGCCCTGACATTTACTGAATGGCAATAGGTCAGAGCCATTAGTGCTTGATTAGTGAGGCCTGACGGGTTCAGGCACCTAGGCAGCGAGACATTTCCTTGTGGTACATTTGACTGGGGACACATGGCTGAAGTGATATTCAGCTGCACAGAACTATTGCTGTTTGCAAATTCCCTGTGGGCAAAGAGAAGAATATGTTGCCATGCCCACAACTTCAATAACCATATGCACAGGGGGAAAACAATGCCCATGGTCCCCAAGGGAACATGAGACAGCAGACAATGTAGCAGGCATCAGCAGCTGGATGGCCAGAAGGCATGTCAGTGGCAGTAAAAATGCAGTGCACAATGGGCAGTGCCTTTATAATTGGAGTGTGTGGACCACTACCCCCTTCACAGTGTCTAGGGAACATTACCTAAAACACATACTGAAGTGTAGTAGTCTACAGGATTTCCTCCATGCTGTAGCACACTTCTACATGTTATAGTTACATAAGTACGTGCTGTACACTGAGCAGAACACTCATTACTTCTTCTGCCACCATGCATTTGGTTATTAAAGCTGTGAGCATGGCAGTGTGTGCTTCTCTTTGCCCACATGGAATTTGCAAACAGACATATTTCTCTGCAGCTGAATGTCACTTCAGCCATGTGTCCCCAGACAAATGTACCACAGGGAAATGTCTCACTGCCTAGGCGCCTGAACCCAGGCCTGACATTTACTGAGTGGTGATAGGTCAGAGCCATCAGTGCTTGATTACTGAGCCGTGACATTTACTGAGTGGTGATAGGTCAGAGCCATCAGTGCTTGATTAGTGAGGCCTGAAATTTACTGAGTGGTGATAGGTCAGAACTACCAGTGCTTGATTAGTGAAGCCTGACATTTACTGAGTAGTGATAGGTCAGACCCATCAGTTCTTGATTACTGAACCCTGACTTTTACTGAACGGTGATAGGTCAGAGCCATCAGTGCTTGATTACTCAGGCCTGACATTTACTGAGTAGTGACAGGTCAGAGCCATCAGTGCTTGATTACTGAGCCCTGACATTTACTGAGTGGTGATAGGTCAGAGCCATCAGTGCTTGATTACTGAGGCCTGACATGGTAGTTGATGATCCACGGTTACACAGGTAGCAACTGGCAAATACATGTGAGTTAGATTCCTGTTAGTACTACATTTAGATTTCAGAAAAAAAAGCTAGACCTTAGAAATATGACAAAGGTGCTAAATTAAAAGGAGCAACAACATGAAATCGGAGTTGTGCACCTATAGCAGTAGTTACTGCAAAGAGTATGGTTAAAGCCCAGCCATTTTATGACCTTGCTGAGAAGAGGATTTTAGAAAGAATGAGCAGGACTGAAGAGTAGAGAGCATTATGGGCTATTTAAATGACTAATAAATTGCTATTGGCTAGGAGTTTGTAACAGGTCATTTAAGGAATGGCATAGTGTAGATTCATGGTTCGTACCGAGAGCATAACATAGGAACTTATATTCTGATGATGACAGAAGTGTCACATGAGTGTCACATGACTAGCAAACCAGCATTGCTGATTGAGGTCATGATGCTTACATCATGCAGTGTCAGTTGGGCAGGCCAGGGTAATATCTTAGCGTGTGGGTCACGTGAATAACTGGTTTATACAGGAGACCAGGGAGAAGGTTGATGTAAGTACTGGAGTGCAGAACTGAAGTCATGTGATAAAGGAGAAGCAAAGATTTTCCCCCAACATCACATGACACGGACAGAGGAGATATTGCCAGGTGTGAGACTTGCAGTAAGTGAGGGTATGACCATGAAGTGGCTCAGCTGATGAGATGCTGTAAACTTTGAGTTTGGTGTAGCCCCCAGGGCTAAAATTGGCATGACACACAACTAACAAAACCAAAAATTTAGACTTTGTAGAGCCTAGCATTGCTTGTCTGGTTGGACTGCTGTTCATAATGGGGGTCGTGTGGTTAAGAGTACAGTCCTTGAATATGGAGCAATATCTTAGCTCTGACTCATGGAACTGGGTGGGGGGTCACATTATAAACAGCTGTACAGGTTGTAATTATAGGCTAATTCATGAGCTTGACTGCTGGTTTTAATGCATTGTCCCTGACAATACAGCTTATGAACATCTGTACTGGCCGAGAAATTTTATATATCCTGACAGATTTCACTACAGGGTAATAAAAATGTGATTTGTGGAAAATGCAAGTGATGAAATCAATGTTACCAACATATGACATTTTCATGATGCAGTTTAGTTCCACTTCATTAAGTGCCACAGTTTTAACAGCCACACAGGTAAGATGGCAGCAGTTTACTATTGTTTGTGCGAACGACATTCTATCAATGCAATCAAAAATCAGAATGTTGAATGCACAAACAGTTTTGCACCAGATAGTCGACTCCACTTATACGAATGCACAACTGCATTTGCATAAGTGTAAATCGACTATCTGCACGGAGATCGCGGCACAGTGGGGAGTGGAAATTCATCCACATCCCCACTGTAGTGCGATCTCGGAGTTAGAATATATAAGTCAGGGGGTGCGGAGGGCTTGCCCTCCTGCAAAAACGTGATACCTGTATAGGAGTTTGATTTACATCAGCTCCTATACGGCTATCGTGTGGTGGTTTCGACAACAATGTCGAGTCAAATGCGTCGAGCATTTGGTTCAACATTGTCAAAGTTAGTTTTTTTTACTTTCGGTATTACCATTTATTTGAACGGAAAATGTTTTTCCGTTCGAATAAACAATAGTAAACCGATGGCAGCATGTTGTGACCCCTGCCTATGTTGTGTCTTAGTAGACCAGACCAGTGAGTCAGGTTCACATGACAGAAAAGGAACTGTGATAACTCTTTGTCATTTGTCAATAGTGTGAAACGATTACTGGAAAAACACTTTTACAAAACCATGGCTTTGTCCTTTTCCCTTACAGTTGTGTAACCGTGGAGTTACACTATGTATTTGAGGAAGCAGGGGTTCCTCACCACACATGGGGGGTGCTGAGGTGTCTTGTCCCTGAAAAAAAAGCTTTGTTTATAGTTCACTGAAAATTGTTTTTGATATAACAGCTTTGAATTATTGGCACTCAGAGAAACTACTTTTGTAGAGTCATCATGAGTTCCCTGAAAAATAGCCAAGCCTAATAGATGTTGATTCATTGTGCTCAGAATTACAGAGCTTAGTCATGTGATGCAGAAAACCACATTCTGGGAACATGGTTTGAATTTTGGTTACGCAAGACTGAAAAAACACAGACATACAGCATTGTGGGTCCCATGAATTTCAACAAAGTACAAACTTAAAACAAAATGTAAACATTACTGGTTCTGTGTGAGAGGGGACAAGAATGAAACACAGCATGGAGATTGCTTGTGTGACAAACTAGAGCTGCAGGCTGAGAATAATGGCTGCAGACTGATACAAACGGGTTACTAAGAAGACACGCCCCTATCATCTGTATCGCATGGTAATGGCCTCACTGCATCCCACCGTGCTAAGGCAGCACAAGAATGTCAGTATTAACATGAATAATGATGACAAAAGCTGGCTGAAAGAAGTGTGAAGAATGTGCGAGAGGTAGAAAGAGAGATCAGAGTATGGGCAGTAAGTCAAAAAATTGCAGACTCACTATAAAATATATATTTTTTAATTTCCTTTGTGTGGCAATATTTGTGGATTTTTCTCCCACTGCGTGGGGTTTTCTTTAGAAAACATATAAGCGGAGTTGAAAGAAGATCCAGAAGACAGTCATGAGCTATGATGTAGTCACCCCATGACAAAAATTATGAGCTGTGATGTAGTCACCCCCATGGCAGCACTTTGAGGTGGCATTCATATTATGTCATCATTGGCCTAGGTTTGACTAGTGAACCTGAGTGTCAGAAGTACCAGGTGGGTGAGATGGCAGTGAACAGCAAGCAGCAGCACCCTTATCGCAGGGAAAGGACACAGTAAGGGGGTGGGTGCATTTGGGGAGCACATCCTAGGTGGACTGAAAGGCCAGTCTCTTGTACAGAATGTCCTGGGCCAGACACACATACAACAACATGACCTGTGTGCATGAAGACTTGAACTATGTGTCTTCAGTCTAATGCATTCTGGGAAATGAAAACTGACAACTGTGTTAAAAACAACTTAGCCTGTGGTGTAATTAACGATGTGATTTATTGGGAGAGCTGGCAGAATCACCCCAGAGACAGGGATTTGATGTTCCTAGATAAAGAACTCCTGTGATAGCACTGTGCTGCACTATACTGTGAGTGCCGAAAACATAAGTACCATGATTACTGTAATAGGAAAGATGGTGCAAACAGATTAAGGTCTTACTTTCTAGTAATAACAGTATAGTATATAGCAATGTAGATAGATAGATAAAGAGATAAATGCTCAGACTGACAGACTGGTAGATAAAGGGTGGATTAACACCACATATCCTAGCTAACATACCAGCTATTTTATACACCATTCTCACAAACAAGTTATTTACATTATAACATTATACCTATTTTATCAAATGTTCAGTGTTTACAATTCATCTGCATCCACAGTTACATGCCATTAATTAGCTTTAATGAGAAGTAAAAAAACACTGTTCACCCTTTCATTTTAATACAGATAGTACACTAAAACCTTAAAGAACAAAAACATTTACAAAGTATGAAAAAGTGCAGACTACATTATGAAATATTTTGAAAAAAACACTAAACCCTAACCAAATTGGAAGTACAAACTTGTGAAAAAAGACACCAAACCTGCAGCATTAAAATGGTACCAAAACACACACAAATAAAATATTGCATTAAACAAATAAGCATTTACAACCTGTCAGGAAAATACCACCCCCCCAAAAAAAAAACATAAATATAAAACAACAATTAAAAAAAATCCTATTAAAACACATAAGTCTGAGTTGGCGGTAGCTCAGGTGGATTTAAAAGATCCCATGGCACCTATCAAAAATAGTAGGGGAAGTTCCCTGATATCCTGGCCAAATTCCCCCTAGTAGTATAAATACTACCTCAGGTCTCTCCTGAAAAGAGTCTACTAGCCTCAGTGGTTTCTAAAAGGCTTCTTAGATTTATTTCAGTGTGTGGGCCCTTAGGCTGTAAAGAACACCGACTCATTAAAATCAATTGCAATCATATTATCTCCCATCCAGTGATCAAATTTGTTTTTAAAACACTCATTACTAGGTGACAACTTAATGTCAGTTGGTATATGATTCCATATTCTAGGAATCATTTATAGGTTCATAGGTAGGTACTAGGCTATCGGCCCAAGGGCCTATGTAAGCCTAGCCAACAAGGTTCCCTGGCTTACGCCACCCAAGAAAGTTATTTTCCTGTGCCACTGTCGAGCAGAGACACAGAAGTGATCCCCGGGGTGTATTTCCTATTTCCCATCCACTCATCAAGATTTTTCTTAAAGAGTGCTAATGAAGAACTTTGCTTGACATAGATGGGTAGTCTGTTTCAGAGTATAGGAAGTCTCTGGGACAGGAATCTATCCCTCCAGCATGTCCTGTTTATTGTGGTGACAAGGTTTAGGTCCCTAGAGCATGTAGCTCGGAGGGATTGAGATTTCTTTAGGTGTAGCATGTCCAACAGCTCTGGGTTTGACATAGCTTTATATGTTAGGCAGAGATCACCGCAGAGTAGGCGATATGCCACGGAGTAAAGCTGGAGTTTTTTGAGGTGGTCAGTGTAGGGCATTTGTTTGAGGCCAGTAATCCTCTTTGTGAGGTACTTCTGTGGCCTTTCCAGCTGCTGGATGAGAACCCTTTTATGATGAGGTGTGACATGTAGAAGGACTTCCTGACTACTGTGGCGATGTGACTATCAAAGGAGAGACTACTGTCCACCTGGGTCCCAAGGTCTCTTATCACACATTCGGTGTTAAGTAGATTGCTACCTATGTGGTAGTTCATGGGTACAACGTTTTTACCAAAGGGGATGACACTGCACTTTTTGGCATTGAGCTTGAGGCCATGGCTCTGACACCAGGCATCTGTCTCAGTGAGGGCCTTCTGTAGGATGTCCACTTCATTTGGGGACTTGACTATGGCTCCTAGTTTGCAGTCATCTGTGAACTTCATTAGCCAGAGGCCTTCTGTGTTAGCCTGTACTTCAGAGAAGTAGATACCAAACAGGAGAGGTCCCAGGATGGAACCCTGTGGTACTCCACTTGTCACTGCTTTGAGGTCAGATTTGGAGTTTGCAACTTTTACAGTGTGGGCTCTGTCAGTGGGCCAGTTGGCCACCCATCTTGTGACGTAGGAATTTATACCTTGTTTAGTGAGTTTAGCTATAATTCCAGAATGGGGGACAGTGTCAAAAGCCTTGGCGAGGTCAAGATAGGCTGTGTGAACCACCTTACCCTCATCTACGGCTTTGGTGACTGCCTCAAAGAAGTTGATCAGGTTCAGGAGGCATGATCTGCCTTTCACAAACTCGAACTGGGTGCGATCCAGAGTTTGGAGGCGTTCCATGGCCTTGCAGACCAGGCTTGTCAGGCTAACAGGTCGATAGTTCCCGGGATCAGTGGTGGTTCCCCTTTTGTGGAGTGGGATAACTGTTGCTGTGCGCCATTCATTGGGCACAAAGCCTGATGCGAGGCTATTATTAAACATGGTGCTTAAGTGGGGAGCCAGTCCATTCTGAAGTTCGTGTTAAAACGCAGCCTGGGATGTTGTCCGGTCCCATGGATGCTGTGTTTTTGGCTTTAGAGAGTGCAGCTTTTACCTGCGTAGTTATGATTACAGGGACTCTGGATTCTTCCTGTATAGATATGGGCCCTTTAGGGGATAGGGGGGTAAAGTTAGCACTGAACCTATCTGCCAGGATGTTGGCAATATCAGTTGGTTCTGTAATTTTTGTGCCGTTGTACTGTAATTCAGAGCAGATCTGGGTGTTGCCATTGAGATGTTCGTTGAGAGATGGAGGTTGCTTGCGTTTGTGCTTTGGAGGTCTCTGTTGCTTAGACAGATTATTATTGAGAGCCTCTGCAAATGTTTTTGTGTTACTATGTGTGGATTTTGGTGGTGTAGATTTAGTGAGACTATGTGATGAGTGTGGTGTGATGCAAATGTTTACCTTCTCCTTATGACTGTCACGTTCATTCTTGGTTGGAGAGAGCTTTACCTGCAGTTTGGCTAGATAAGTGCATCTCTCACAGGTTGTATTGTTGGGTGGTAGGAGGAGAGGGTTGTCTGTGTACATTAGGCAATTTCTACATTGCCTCAAGATGCCCAGATTCATTAGATAGACAGGAGAGAACACTGGGAGCTGACCCTTGGACATGCCTGAATAAAAAAAAATATTTTCCTCTGGATAAGTGAGGAAAGTGAGTACAAGAGCTGTTTTTCTCTAAGCAAGTGATAAAAGTAAGTACAAAAACTGTTTTCCTCTAGGTAATGAGGAAGGTTGAGTGTTATAGTAATTAGTAGCTTATTTAGTGCTTACAAGTTCTGATCAAGTGCTGAGCACGAATAAGCAAATTTAAGTGCTAAAACTAAGAATCTGTATCTGCACTAGACAAGTTACAAGACAGAAACAAGTGCAAATGCAGGCTTTCAAATCAAAAAGTTGAGAGAGATGGAAGAGATTGCCCAAACGACCAATAACTGCAATTTCTGGGCCAGGACCACTCCTTATGTGGTAGACAGGTTACCTAGTGCTTACCACTCCCACTGATAAGCTAGAAGGCTTCCCTCCAACACAGAAAGGCTTGGGGGGCTCAGAAGCTTACATACAGTCCTGGATACAGCAAATCTGTATCTGGAACACTAGTTACAGGAAAGGTAGGAAACAGGCTTACAGTTTTTTTTTTTGTTTTTTTTACAGAAAAGTAGCAAAAACAGTAGTAAAAACAATTCACATGCAGTGCAAGCTAGCACACTTGAGTATGTAGCAATATTAGACCAAACACAGTTTAAAAATGCAATTAAATTAAAAAGGACTAAAAGCAAGTACAGAAAGAGTTTATTAGGTAGAATGTGGTAAAGAGATGGGACTGGGGGAGTGTCCCAGATCAAATCTACAGTGGGGCGGGCAACTGCAAAAGCCACCAAATTTAAACTACAAGACAAAAATAGAGAGGGTGGGTGAGACAAAACAACAGAGATCTAAGCAACGACAAACAGTACAAACTCTAAAACCAAAAAAATATACTCAGCTCTGTATATTTGCAGATAGATTGGAAAGCAGTCTCTCAGAACAGGGAGACAACAGTTTCAACAGAGATCTAAGCAACAATTAAACTCTAAAACCAAAAAATATATACTCAGCTGTGTATATTTGCAGATAGATTGGAAAGCAGTCTCTCAGAACACAGGTTCCAGCAATTAAACGCAGGCTGTTACTAACAGGTCTAATTTTATGCAAGTGATCCTTGAGTTAGATAACACACAAGCTGTAAAAAAACAGTTATACCAACTGAAGACATGGCAGAAAATAGGCGGGGTGGGGAAAACAGTTTCAACAGAGATCAAAGCAACAACTAACAGTACAAACTCTAAAACCAAAAAAAATATACTCAGCTCTGTATATTTGCAGATAGATTGGAAAGCACAGGGAGACAATAGTTTCAACAGAGATCTAAGCAACAATTAACAAACTCTAAAACCAAAAAAAATATATACTCAGCTCTGTATATTTGCAGATAGATTGAAAAGCAGTATATAATTCTATCTTAACTGTATTTTACAATAAAAAGCACTACAATTGATATTCTCATATCAGTGTCTTCTCATGTTAACAGAAATACTGATATATATACAAGTTGTAGCAATTGATCTCTAAAAATGTTATATGCACTTATAGCTTTTCCTGTTGTTAGTCTATAATGTTGTATAAATACATTTAGAGTTTTGCATCTATCAGAATAAGATAAGTGATGAAATTAGGGTATTTATTTTGTAAATGTCATTGAACAGACTTCATTACTCCTAATTGCTGCTTATTTTGTTGGCAAAATGTGCTATTGCATTCTAAAACGAGTTGGATATACATATTATATAAATTAACCAGTCCTTCTTCATCTCATATAGATGAAGATATAAACATACATCCCATAAATAATAATTCACTTTTTTAATAGTTACATAAGATAAAAAAGAAAAATCAGACAATATCTATATACCCAGATCCTTATAGTAATCAGTTTCAGATAAAAGTGTATTACTTTAAAACAAATTTGGTCTTATCCCATGATTGGCAAAATACATTATTTTACAGTTATCAGAGCTGCATTTCAGTCCTGCATTGTTTGCCCAAGAAGAATATTATCCCAGAATTTCAGATATAATGCTGAGGAACCCATCCTTTTCAATTATAAATTCAAATTTACAATCATTGGCATATTTAGCTTGCCAACACTGTTTCTAGTACTACTACAAAATGCTAAATTAAAAAGAAAGGAGCCAAACACAGAGCCCTGCAGTACTCCAGACAATATAGGCAAAAAGCTGAAGTGACACCCTTTGTGTGCTACGCATTGAGAATAACCAGGCAACCAAAGAATAATCCACTCGATTAAAATGGATTGTAAGTCTTTAATGTGTCAATTATTGATATATCTGCAGTTGTATAAACTGCCTTAGCCAAGTCCACATAGAACTGTTAACAAATACTTAAGAGCTCAAGTTATCCACTAAATTTGTGAGAGCTGACCCACCAGGACAAAACTCATGTTGATGTAAGTTAGTACATCCGTTTTAATTCATTGAGTCAGAGAGTACATTTTGTAGCACTCTTTCATAATGCTTGCATAAAATAGATGTAAAACTTAAACTGTCATTTCACAAATCCATTTTATTTCCCTTTTTATAAACAGGTGAAATAATTGAGTTTTTCTAAATGGAAGGTACTATACTATTATGTAGCAAAGTATTAAACATCTTCTTTAACACTGGCAAAAAACTATTTCTCAAGCCATCCGTTATCATCACTGGAATGCTGCCTGGACCCACAGAGGTTTTATTGTCTAACTTTGTTAATATTTTAGAAATAAATTCAATATTTATTGTAGGACAATTCTTATTAGTTGTAGAAACCAAGTCCAAATTATCCATTATATACCTGGAATGTGATAAGTCAGAAAAAAAATATTAAACTTATAAGGATCAGTTGTCAGTTCCCCATCTACAGAAAATGGGTCTATATCATTTCATTGAACTTTTATTTTAGCGAATACCTTTTCGTTAAACATTTTTAAGCGAAAACCCAATTAATCGAACACTCTATTTGTCGAAAAGTTTATTTTTTGTCATCTTAAAAGTACATGACGTTTAATGTAACTGAGCAAATGTGGAATCCAGAAACATTGCATAGTTAAAGTTGTTGTTTAAAAGATTATATATGATATAGACCCACAGAGAATGATGAATTAGAATCAGTACTCCTTTTAACCGAATTAATATATGTATAAAACTCTGTATTTGCTATTGAAGATGATAAATGGTGTTCAAATGCAAGCTTTTCACTATTTAATAAACCCTTAAAAATGTTGGTGATAAAATTTAATCTAGATTTAATATATAAACTAGTTTTTTCCTTAATCTGTGAAAGAGTCTGTTCATTCTTTTATATATTTGAAACAGCTCACTGTTCCACCAGTAAAGAAGTATATGAGTTTTATATGCCTTATTTCAAGTTACTAAATCCATACATAGTATTAACTCAGAATAGATTCTGGGTTAGAATAATCTTCAGCTTCCTTAGTACTTGATGACAGCATAGCTTTAGAATGTTATTCGTTCTTTGGTAGTCTGAGACCCTAGGTTTATCAGAAATGGTATTCCTAAACAAAATTTTTAACAAAGTAACCAATTTACTGTAGATGAAATCTGAACCATGTTTACATAAGTGCAGTATGTCATTAGTAAACATTCAGTAATTACAAATAAACTCTTCCCAATAAGTGATATATATTTGAGTTAAACATATTGACATTAACCAATTGTCAAACAGCTTTACAATTAAGTACAGACATTCTACTTCATACTTAGGATTATTTCACTGAACACAAATTTTATTTTGTTACTGCCTAATAGTTCAATCACAAAAATATATTTATCTTTACAAATCACATAAATCTCACAAAAATCATGCAAAACTGTGAAGATACCCTGTTTTGTTGCTGTTGCTCATAAAACACTTCTAATTTGCCCTGTTAACTCAGGGATCCCCCACAGCTAGGTAGTGTCACAGACAGAAAGAAAAAGAGTAAAGTGGTTCCCAGCATTTTTAAAAAGACATGGGAGAACTCAGAAATAAAGTAAACAAACTCCTCAAAGGACATTAGTAGAGCATACAATGGCAAGATCTTAGTGGGACTAACCCGGTAAACAAAGGCTAAATAAAATAAAGCAAAAAAATATATATATACTTACCTTGTATTTGTGTGCCTGAAGTCCATTCATGAAAGTCTTTAGTACTGCTTCCGAGAATTCCCATAAAAAAACTTTGCATAATCACAACATACAAAAAAGTATAAACTGAGTTAGTGGGGGGAGGTGATAGATGCACTTATATCTGGTACTCTGGAGGTAAGCATGACTTACAGCTTCAATACTCTTTATGAAACTTATTCCCTTCATTGACAGAACTACATCGTGTTCATATTGAAAAACTTACTCTTACAAAATGTTTCTCTGTATGAAATACGCTGTAACAGTCTGATTGGCTACCGGCTGCATAAAAGACTCAGTGCACATGTAAAATGAGTTTTCTCACAAAATGGTTGTAGGTGTATATGTTTTAAACTTTTATTAAACAAATCAAGTAACTTTAAGATGAAACACAATAACAGGAGTATTCTTCAAATATAAGTTATTCAACATGCAAGCCTGTTTAAATGCATGTTTTTTCTAACCGCCATCCCCCCATTGCAAAGAGATGAAGCCCTGTCTGTGGCCAAGATGACCAATGTTCAGTTAGCAGCACAGGCACTGGAGGGTGCAGGCTAGGGAGGATGGGAGTTAGCAACCATTGACAGCTTGCCCATTCTGGGAGGAGGGAGGCAGTTGTGAAATGTCACTTGAGTAACATTTACAAGGAGCTCTAGGTATTATACCCTTGAGGCAAGATCCTGTTCAGTATACTCTACTCTGTGATGCTTTGCACATACCAAGCCCAGGTAGTGGCATGCTCATGAAGGCATCCACCCTTCCCTGAGGTTAGTCAGCTACACTGCAGCTCAGAGGAGCTAGGAGCTCCAGGAAAGGGGTAGCCCATATCACCGGGACTGATATGCTCCCTATCACCAATCCCTCAGAAGGGACAAGACTGGCAAACTCAACCATATGGGTCTCACCTTAGAAAGGGGATGGTTCCAACCTGTTCCTTAAATTGGAAAGTTGGTGAGCCGAAAGGCAGGAATTGAATGGTTTGTAGGACCTTCGCCTGGCCAGAGGTCCAGTGTGAGCTGAGATGGAGAGGCCTTGGTGAGCTCATTCCAGGAACGTAGTCCCAACAAATGTGACAACAGGGATAGGGTAGGGGGGGTCAATGAGTCAGTCAAAAAGGTGATAAAAAGTATCGAGTCAGCAATAAAAAAAGAGTGCTTTCTCATTATATATATATATATATATATATATATATATATATATATATATATACACACATACACACACACACACACACACACACACACACACACACACACACACACACACACACACACACACACACACACTGAGAAGGTTTGTGGTCTGCACTCTTGTGGAAGGAAAGGTTAGATTCTGCCTTTCTGAGCTGGGAATTTCTGGTTAAAGAATTATTGTGGTTACTTATTTGAACTGTTTCTTTCTGAAATTGGTGCACCTTGTGTGCTGTAGTATAGACTAGATTCAGTCATGCTGAATCTAGCTTTGTTTGTATAACTTGAGCACTAATCCAGGCCATCTTTTTTGGGGAAGGTTCCCCTGCACCCTAGTGGTAGGAGTGTGCAGTTAGAACTTGCCTGATTGAAAACTGCTGGAACAGGGCTCAGTTTTGAGCTTTTTTACTGGTTAATTGGGTCATTTGTTTAAATCAGTTTGCTCATTTTCTATTGTTATATAAAAAAATTGCACTTTATTCATCTGTTTTACTGTATTTGTGTTTCTTCCTACTTTATTGCATTTATTCTTCTGCATTTATTACTGGTTGTTAGTAGCCTAATTAAATTGTAACTGCTATTCTAAGCCTTTGGTTGAAGCACTTGGGCTTCAGAGCAGTTGCTTTACATTAAGGATTGTGGTCTGCACTGTTGTGGCAGGACAGGTAGCTTACATCCTTCCAAGTTGGGAGTTGCTGACCGAAGGCTTAGTGTTTGTTATTCTAAGAGTGTATTAGTTCTGGTTGAAGCACTTGGGCTTTGGGCCAGTTATTTTATATTAAGAAGGTGTGGTCTGCACTCTTGTGGGAGGAGAAGGTAGATTCTGCCCTTCTGAGCTGGGAGTTTCTGGTTAAAGGCTTATTGTGCCTGCTTATTTGAACTGTTTCTTTCTGAAATTGGTATGCCATGTTTGCTGTAATATAGACTAAATTCAGACCTGCTGAATCTAGCTTTGTTTGGATAACTTGAGCACTAATCCAGACCATCTTTTTTGGAGAAGGTTCCCTTGCACCCTAGTGGCAGGAGTGTGCAGTTAGAACTTGTCTGATCGAAGACTGCTGGAACAGAGCTCAGGTTTTAGCTTTTTATTGGTTAATTTGTTTAAATCAGTTTGCTCATTTGCTACTGTTATATAAAAAAATGCACTTTATGCATCGCTGCTTAGCTAGGGTTAAACTATTCCTGGCCCCATAAAGTCTGCTCTTCAAATTTTCCCTTAGAACTAGCCAGTTTTTTTAGTTTTAGCACTCAAATCTGTTTCTTTGTGCTCAGCACTTGTTCAGAACTCGTTGTAAGCACTAAATAAGCTACAAATTACTACAGCACTCAACTTTCCTCACTTGTCTAGAGGAAAACAGTTTTTAGTACTTAATAAATAAGCACCTATCCAGGCATGTCTAAGGGTCAGCTCCTGGTGTTTTCTCCTGTCTACATGATGAATCTGGGCATCTTGGGGCAATGCAGCAATTGCCTCGTACACAGACAACCCTCTCTTCCTACCACCCAGCACTACAACCTTGGAGAGATGCACTTATATAGCCAAACTGGAAGCAAAGCTCTCCTCACCCAAGACTGGACTAGACAGTCAAGAGGAGAAGGTAAACACTTGCACCACACCACACTCATCACATAGTCCCTCAAAACCTATGCCACCAAAACACACACATAGCAACACAAAACACACTCCTACATTTGCGGAGGCTCTCAGTAAAAATCTGCTCAAACAACAGAGACCTCCAAAGCAGAAACACATGCAACCTCCACCCCCCAACACAACCCAAATGAAACATAGCCTACAAACTCAGTGTGCCACTCAACCACAGCCCATAAGGCATAACAACGTACCCAACACTCTAGTCATAGGTGACGCTATAATCAGGCACACTGATGTTCCACTCACCAGGCTAAACAAGGAGAAAGTTACTGTCAGCTGCTGGTCGGGTGCCAGGATCCGCCACATAACACACACACACTCAGGTCACTCCACAACAAGTACAAATATGACTCTGTCATTGTCCATGTTGGTGTGAATGACCTGAGACATACCTCCCTGGACTACATGAAAAGAGACATGGAGGAGCTCTCTGATCTTGTAGCCCAGACAGGTATGACCCTGGCCCTGATTAGCATCCTGCCATCACCCAGAATGATACCACAGTACAAGGACAAAATGATTCAATTCAACAACTGGCTAAGCTTCTGGTGTCATTCTAAGGGGATCCAGTATCCCTCTGCCTGGGATGACATGATTGACAGACCACGATGCTTTGCCAGAGATGGCCTGCACCTGTTGCCGTTGGGATTCTGGATACTGGCTAAGGCTCTTATCACCCCTATAGTGTCTTTTTTAGGCAAGATTCAAATGATAAATTCACCACCATAACAGGTACAAGCAAGCAAAATCTGAGGTTAATGCTACTAAATGCTAAATGTCTAAACCTCAAAATGCATTCACTCGAGGTACTCGTTAAAATGGAGAACATCGACATCTGTACCCTGACAGAGACCTGGTTCAAGACTCCAGAGAGCACCCCTGCATTACCAGGCTGTAATTCATAACACGCCTTTCGGCCACCTAACCTGGACCGAAACACTAAAGGCTGAGGCGTGTCCATATTCATTAAGGATATCCACACCTCCAGGCTAGTTGCTCAGCATAATGCATCCAAGATTATCCAAGTGCAACTAACTCTGGGCAAGACCGCAATCCAAATTGTAACTTGCTACACATCCCCCACCATGCCCCAGGATTCCCACTCCTCATTTCTTGATACACTGGAAAATATTAGGGTACAACCCAACACCCTAATAATGGGAAATTTCAACTACCCCACCATTAACTGGGAAAACTACTCATGTGCCAACTCTTTTGCTCAACGTTTTTTGGAATTCATACATTCCAACATCTTGGGTCAACTTATCCACACCACCACCAGGGGCAGCAGTATCCTAGACCTGGTCATTACCAACATTGGTAACTGGTGTTCCACAACAGAGGTCATTTCCTCATTGGTCAGATCTGACCACAAGCAAATTAGCCTAGACATCCACATCCCACCCCACCCCCATTAGGGAAACCACCGTAAAAAATTTCTCCAATGCCATCTTCCTGCTTCTTAAGACAGAAGTGGCAAATTCACAACACCCATGCAGATGGACAGTAGAGGTACAACTGCTGAATCCTACACAAATGCACTTTATAAGCACTTACACAAGTGCCTGGATCATGCTATCCCTAACAGAACCAAGATGCTATCCTCCAAAAAAGGAAGCTAATCTGGTGGTCCCCTGCCATAAACAAACTCTACAACAGAAAAAAGAAACTGTTGCAAAAAAGACTTAAATCTCATGACTGGAAGAACTCCCTGGTCAGTCTCAGTAAGAAGCTGAGATCCCTCATAAAATCCTCCAAAGCTAGTTATGAAAACAAAATTGCCACTGACTGTAAAGACAACCACAAAGCATTCTATAACTATGTCAAGAATCTCAATGGCAGCACTCAGATCTGCTCTGAGTTACAGCACAATGATACTAAATATACAGAATCAACTGATATTGCCAACATCCTGGCAGATAGGTTCATTGCTAACTTTACCCCCACCCCAACCCCTAAAGGTCCCATCTCTATACCAGAAGAATGCAAAGTTCCTGTAATCACGGCTACAAAGGTAAAAACCACACCCTCCAAAGCCAAGAACACAGCATCCATGGGACCTGACAACATCCCAGACTGCATTCTACGTGAACTACAGAATGAATTGTCACCCCCACCTAAACACCATTTTCAATCATAGCCTCACCTCAGGCTTTGTGCCCACTGAATGGTGCACAGTGACAGTTATCCCACTCGACAAAGGGGGAGCCAACACAGACCTCGGGAACTACCACCCCATTAGCCTAATGAGCCTGGTCTGCAAAGCCATGGAACATATCATCATGGAACTTATAAACAAAGACATTGGTAATCTCCAAACTCTGGACCCCCACCCAGTTCGGGTTTGTAAAAGGTAGATCATGTCTCCTAAACCTGATAGACTTCTTTGAAGCAGACACCAAAGCCGTAGACGAGGGTAAGGAGGTTCACACAACGTATCTAGATCTCGCCAAGGCTTTTGACACCATCCCCCACTCTGGAATTATAGATAAACTCACCAAACTAGGTATAAATCCCTATGTGACAGGATGGATTGCCAACTGGCTCACTGACAGAACCCACACTGTGAAAGTAGCAGACTGCAAATCCAGCTTCAGACCAGTGACAAGTGGAGTACCACAGGGTTCAGTCCTGGGTCCTCTCCTGTTTGGTATCTACTTTTCTGAAGTACAGGCTAACACAGAAGGTCTTTGGCTAATGAAGTTCGCAGATGACTGCAAACTAGGAGCCATAATCAAAACTCCTAACAATGTGGACATCCTACAAAAGGGCCTCCCTGAGACAGATGCCTGGTGTCAAAGCCATGGCCTCAAGCTCCATGCAAAAATTGCATTGTCATTCCCTTTGGTAAAAACTCTGTACCCATGAGCTGCCACATAGGTGGTAGTCTGCTTAACACTGAAGGTGTGATGCACAGGTGGACAGTAGTCTCTTCCTTGATAATGACATTGCCACAGTAGTCAGGAAATCCTTCTACGTGGCACACCTCATCACAAAAGGTTTCTCATTCAGGGCAAAAGAGGTCATTGTTCCTCTCTACTCGTTACTCATTAGACCCATTATAGAGTACAATGCCCCTTTTGACATGTACCTCACAAGACATCTACAACAACTGAAAAGGCCGCAGAAATACCTCACAAAGAGGATTACTGGCCTCAAACAGATGCCCTACACGGACGATCTCAAAATACTCCAGCTTTACTCCATTGCATATCGCCTACTCAAAGACGATCTCTGCCTAACATACAAAGCTATGTCAAACCCAGAGCTGTTGGACTTGTTCCACTTAAAGAAACCCCAATCCCTCTGAGCTACACACTCTAGGGACCTAAACCTTGTCACCACAATAAACAGAACATGCTGGAGGGAAAGATTCCTGTCCCAGAGACTTCCCATACTCTGGAACAAGCTACCTATCTATATCAAAGAAAGCTCCTCATTAGCACTCTTCAAGAAAAATCTTGATGATTGGATGGGAAATAGAAAATTCTCCTCGAGGATCACCTCTGTGGCTCTGCTTGACAGGGGCACAGGAAAATAATTTTCTTGGGTGGTGAAAGCCAGGGTACCTTTTTAGCTAAGCTTGTATAGGCCCTAGGGCCGATAGCCTAGTACCTACCTATGAACCTATATATATATATATGTATATATATATGTATATATATATATATATATATATATATATATATATATATATATATATATATATATATTGGTAAATAGTCAGTAGAGGTATGACACTGATTTTGACAATTGTTAACCAAATGTGAACAATTTAAAAAGAGAAGAAATGGAAAGGTGCTGCATTCATTAAAACTGTTTAACATGCCATTAAAAAAAAATTATTAAAGTCTGATCTTCCCCTTATTTATAAAAACTAGGGCTAGTGTTAGTGCAGAAACTGTCTTCCTAAAATGATGAGTGTTTCATTTACAGTGGGCTTTTAGATTTGTATAAGTTCTAAGTCAAACTAGAAAGGACATGATATATTTTGTATTTGTTTTCCTCCCGATGTGAAGCTTCTTGCAGTATGAGTAAAGTCCTTGCCACAGAAGTCTACGAAATGGAATCTATGGCTCAGAGAGATGGATATGATAGCTTCCTAACTTCTTTTCGAGTGATAGGAGGTCAAGTAGAAAATAAGCAAGTAACTACCGTCGATCATTCTATTAGTCGAAGGTTCAAATCTTTGGCAACAAAATCAAGTAGAAGGAATGTAAGCTACACAACTATAAGCAAGTAACTACCGTCGTTCATTCTATTAGTCGAATGTTCAAATCTTTGGCAACAAAATCAAGTAGAAGCAATGTAAGCTACACAACTATAAGCAAGTAACTACCGTCGTTCATTCTATTAGTCGAATGTTCAAATCTTTGGCAACAAAATCAAGTAGAAGCAATGTAACCTACACAACTATAAGCAAGAAACTACCGTCGATCATTCTATTAGTCGAATGTTCAAATCTTTGGCAACAAAATCAAGTAGAAGCAATGTAACCTACACAACTATAAGCAAGAAACTACCGTCGATCATTCTATTAGTCGAATGTTCAAATCTTTGGCAACAAAATCAAGTAGAAGCAATGTAACCTACACAACTATAAGCAAGAAACTACCGTCGATCATTCTATTAGTCGAATGTTCAAATCTTTGGCAACAAAATCATGTAGAAGGAATGTAAGCTATACAACTATGTTCCTAGTCGGTCATTATGATCCAATGGCCAAAATCCCATATCTACAAACCTATAAAATCTGCTGGACCTTGTCTGTACACTTACCACGTTGCTAAGACCTGGAACTCTTATCTTTATGCATCAGATGAATACCCTCCCTCCCATCCTTCAAAACCATCCTGAAAGACTTCCTAGCAAAAAGCCTGCTCTGTTTCTGCTCAACATCAGGCTAAACGATATCTCTGCATGTGAACAAATACCTATTCACACCGTACAACTCCATACTCTCCTTTCTTCAGTCACTTCTTTATTTCTATCAATTTTTCTTCCCTGGATTTCTCTCTAAATGTATCATAAGCCTGCTTTTCTCTCACTTTGTATTGCAATTCCTGTTTGCATTATGCTAGCTTTTAATTTCTCTATAAACTGACAAAAATGTATCTAACTTACATCATTGTCAAATAACTTGTATCTATTCTTAATCAATGTTTTAATGTTATGTCTAATTTTGTATAATTATTTAAACTATATTTGTTTTTGTATTATTTTTAAAGACAGTAAAATTATTTCTGTTCTTAAAATGTTTTGTAATACTTTAGAGATTTTCTTCCCGGGCCTCTGCTGAAAATGGGCTCCTACCCAGTCTGACTTTCTTGGTAGTCAGATGTCAATAAATAAATAAATACATAAGTACACCATCAACAATAACTACAACTGGTGGTAATTAGCCTAGCATATACCTATAAACCTGTAACTTCATAGGTTCATAGGTTGGCACTGGGCTATCTGCCCGAAGGCATATATTAGCCCAGCCACGTTGTGTGGTATTCATCGCCCTTTAGTAGTTCCCTAGACCCTTATACTAGCAGCTAGTACCCTTGGCCCCTATCTAGTAGTGCTGTTGGTCTGATCCCCGATGTGAACTTTCTGTTACCCATCCACTCATCAAGGTTCCTCTTGAAAAGTGATAGTGAGCGGCTCTGTCTTATGTAGATCGGGACCCTGTTCCATAGTAAGGGAAGTCTCTGCGAAGGGAATCTATCCCTCCAGCATGTTCTATTCATTGTTGTGTTGAGGTTTATATCCCTAGAGCATGTAGCTCTAGTAGATTTGGTTTTGCTAAGATGGAGCATGTTCAACAATTCTGGGTTGGACATGGCTCTGTACGTTAGAGATCAACCCTGAGAAAGCGGTATGCAACAGAGAACAGTCAACTGTTTGAGGCCAGTAATACTCTTGGTTAGGTACCACTGTGGTCTCTCCAGCTGCTGGAGATGTCTAGCCAGGTACATTCCAATTGGTGCATTGTACTCAATAATAGGTTTGATGTGGGAAGAGTAGAGGGGGCACCATTACATCCTTAGATCTTGATGCAAACCCTTTTGTGATCAGATGGGTCACATAGAAGGATTTTCTAACCACTTTGGCAACATGGTTATCAAAGGAAGGCTGACTATCTACTTGGGTCCCTAGATCCCTTATTTCTTCTTCAGATTTCAGGGGATTACCTCCTATGTTGTAGTTTGTGGGTACTCTGTTTTTTCCAAAGGGGATTACTACGCATTTTTTTGCATTTAGCTTGAGACCATGGCTTTGACACCATGCATCAGTCTCATTTAGGCCCTCCTGGAGGATCTCCATGTCGGCCGGAGACTCTATTATAGCACCCAGTTTGCAGTCGTCTGCAAACTTAGTCAGCCACAGCCCTTCCATGCTTGCCTGTACTTCTGAGAAGTATATGCCAAATAGGAGGGGCCCCAGAACAGAGCCCTGAGGCACACCACTTGTTACTGGTCTGGATTCAGACATAGATCCCGCTACTCTTACTTTATGGGATCTGTCTGAGAGCAGTTTGCGATCCATCTTGTGACGTAAGGGTTTATGCCCAGGCTGGTGAGCTTTTCAATAATACCTGAATGGGGAATGGTGTCAAATGCTTTAGCAACGTCAAGGTAAGCCGTGTGTACCTCCTTTCCCTTATCTATAGCCTGAGTAACTGTCTCAAAGAAATCCACCAGGTTCAGGAGGCATGATCTGCCCTTGACGAAGCCGAACTGTGTGGGGTCCAGTGACTGGAGGTTCCCAATCTCTCCATTTATGAGTTTCATAATGATTTGCTCAATAGCCTTACAGATCAGACTGGTCAGGCTTATTGGTCGGTAGTTCCCAGGGTCAGTTGTGGCCCCACCCTTGTGTAGCGGGACCACCGTTGCTGTGCGCCATTCTGTGGGCACATATCCTGTGGAGAGGCTGAGACTGAACAGGGTATTAAGATGCGGGGTTAATTCCTTTTGGAGCTCACATATGACACAGCCTGGGACACCATCTGGTCCCATGAAGGCAGTGTTTTTAGCTTTAGATAGAGCCTTGTTAACCAACGTATCAGTAATAATTGGACTTACACAATCCCCTGGAATGGTAATAGGCCCTGTAGGTGGTGAGGGGGGGGGGGGATTTGCACTGAACCTGTCATTCAAGATGTTGGCAATGTCAGAAGGGTCAGTGTATTTTGTTCCATTTTGTACTAGCTCAGAACAGACCTGAGCATTGCCATTTAGGTTTTTGACATAGCCATAGAAGGCCTTATGGTTATCCTTAGCATCCTTGGCAACTTTCTTTTCAAAATTAGCTTTAGTTGACTTGATGAGGGCCCTCCATTTCTTACTAATGCTGATCAGGGATGATTTTTCTACTTGAGATTTGGCCTTTTTTTGTATAAGTCTCCTCCATTTATTGTATAGTTTGCTTATGGCCGGGGTCCACCAGACTGGTTTCTTCTTGCTTGAGGAAGGAGTCTTGGTTTTATTTGGGATAGCACGGTTCATGCAATCCTGAAGATGTATATAAAGTGCCTTGGTGTAGGATTCTGCATCCTGGATATCATTATCCTTCTGCAAGGGAATAGTGAAGCTTTCCACTTCTGATGCAGGTAGTTTGAAGTTTGCTTTGGAAAGGTTTTTGACTATGGTTTCTTTGACTGGGGGAGGTGGAGGGGTGAGGATGTTCAGGGTTATCAGTTTGTGGGCGGATCTGACCAAGGAGGGAGTGATAACGGGTGTGGTACAATGGGCACCCATATTTGTGATGATTAAATTTATTTATTTATTTATTTTATTTGTATTTGTTGACCGGGAGTGTCCAACTGGACGCAGGTCCATTTTCAGTGGAGGCCCGGGGAGAAAAGCTCCACAGTTAAAATAAACAGACAGTAGTTACATTGGATTGCATAGCGATTAACAATTTACATAGCAGTTGCTTACAACATATTTACAGATGAAGAACATAGTACATTAGTAGACAACTAGAATCTTTATCTGTGAAATACATAACAGACATTAACAAATGTTAAAATAAGAAGTTCCTGCTGTATAAGTACTAGACTTATGAGCATCTGAGCTTGCTATAATCAAGGTAGTTAGTGGAGTGGAAAGAAAGGTAGTGGTTGGATGGGGTGGGTGATATTAGAGTGGGAGTTGCAAGGGCATAGCCAACATGTTTTTAGGTGCGCTTTTAGTAAAGTTTTGAAGTGGGTGCATGATGGTACGGAGGTAATTGTGGGTGGGAGGGAGTTCCATAATTTGGCTATGGTGCAAGAGAATAGTGCTTCACCAGCAGAGTTATTGGCTTTAGTGATCTGCAAGTGATTTTTGTTGCTGGATCTTAGTGGTCTGGTGGTGCGATAGGGTTGGAGTAGATGCTGGAGGGATGGGACATTTAGTGGATGGTTTACTAGTTTGTGGGCGAGTGAGAGTTGATACCATTGAAGGAGGTGAGGGAGTTCAAGCCAGCCCAGTTCAACAAGTGAGAGACAGTGGTGACTATGGTAGGATGCCCCTGTGGCGAATTTGGCAATTAAACTCAATATGTTGTCCCCTCTAGTGGGGGAACATACTAGTTGTTCAAGGGCATTTGAATTTATAAATTCTATGAATCGCTGACCATAGGAGTTGGAACATTGGTAGTTCACCCAGTCTATACCAGGGTAGTTGAAATCACCCAAGATTATGGTGTTGGGTAGGACCTTTATATTTTTCAATGTCTCAAGGAATGCAGAGTGAGCATCTTGGGATATGGTGGGCGATCTATAACCGGCTACGACTTGAAATGTGGTTTTGCCTGCTGATAGTTGTGCATGGATGAACTCTGGGGCATCATGCTGTGCTACTAACCTGGAGATATGGGTATCCTTGATGAATATGGATACACCTCCGCCCTTTGTACTGCGATCCGGAAACTGAGGCCGGAAGGTATGATATGAATTATAACCTGGCAATGCTGGGGTGCTCTCTTGAGCCTTGAACCAGGTTTCCGTCACTGCACAACCATAACTAACATACCCTTTCCTAATAAACACGCATTGCATGGCTAGGCTTTTAAAGGCCTTGGTGGTTGTTAGCCTAGTATGAACCTATAGGCAATCACTTCAATAAACACATACAATAATGCATGAGTACATTTTTCTCATCTTAAATAAAAAAATAAACACTTGTCCCTCTCAAGCACAAAGTCAAAGTGCAGCATGAAAAGTCCAGCACAAAGTCAGTCCCTACACAGCACTGCAGCCATTTTATCGAATGGGTCCATATGTCCATGTAATAGCAATAGTGGGAAAAAAACATATACTGTGACAAGAGTCAAAGCTCTAACATTAGGTACTCAAGCCTACTGTATCCATTACACCAATGAGCATCTCAGTCACAGCATATCGACAGAAAGATGGCAATGTAGCAACCTAGACTAGCTTTAGCACATAATTCTTTTTCTTAAATTAATCAGGTCAGCCCTCTTGGTAAAGGTGGCAGTTTTCAGGGGTGACCCAGAAGGTCTGAGTGGTTAAGTGACTTAGAGTCACAGAATATGCAAGCAGAAACTGTGAGAATGAAATCTAGGACTATATGATAAAGCTTATTAATAATTTATAGAATTAACCTTTTTTTCTGTAGTTATGACTTTCTAACTGGGCTGCTGCAGACTAAACCAGGGCTGTTATATATTTGTAATATATATTAATTCATTATTATGTCAGTAGTTTAATTAAAAAACGTAGGATCACAGGGAACTTTTATAATAAAATATTCTTCAGTGAATTCATTAGTGTTTCAGTTATTACTGTGTTTTCTAAAATGCATAAAAAGTTAGTCATCATGGAGATGTGCAGAAGTGTCTTCTTCCTTTACATATTGCCCCATATTCATTTTACTCATAGGTTCATAGGTAAGTATTAGTGGGCCATTTTAAGCCTAGCCAATTTTCCTTTCAAAGTTGAGAATCAAAACCTGAATCATGTGTCTGTGAGGTGAACACCATAACCATTATGCAGACCCCAACCCATAAGTTCATAGGTGAATACTTGGCTAACTGTCCTGAAGGGCCATTTTAAACTTAGCCATTAACCTGATGTCAGATTCAAACCCTGTGTCTTGTGTCTGTAAAAAGTGAAAAGCTTATCATTTAAAGGCTACTAAATAATGTAAACTTAAAAGAGATGTTAATGATTTTTCAGAATAATCATATAACAAGAATCTGATATCAAACATGGAGCTCATGGGAGGCACATGAAATTACCCATAATATGTATCTCAGTGCACAGTATTTTGTAAACTACTTGTGTAGGTTGCTTCTTCTGTTAAGAAGGAATACAGCTTTCAGTCTGTTCTGTTTTAAGAATTTTGAAATACCATAAAATGTGGCAGAATTGTTTTATGATTTTTTTAACAGAATTTTTAATGGATAAAATTCATGCAAACAGGGTTTTGTAAACAATGTTCTGATTTGTAACACTCTGCACGGGTTTGTTAATTTGTTACCCAAAAGTAATTATTAGTTAACTCCTAGAGTGAAAGAAATTGTATAGTTCTAAAATGTATTAAGTAAATTCTATACTTTTCTGAAAAGAATTGTGATAAACTTGGTAAAATGACAGTTACAAAGTAGACAATTGTTAATCTACATACGTTAGCATAACATTCTAAAAAACACATTAAAAACAAGGCCGAAGAGAATCAGATGTATTTTCTAGATAATGTAAAAACACATTACAAACAAGGCAGAAGAGAATCAAACGTGTTTTCTAGATAATGTAAAAACACGTTACAAACAAGGCCGAAGAGAATCAAACGTGTTTTCTAGATAATGTAAAAACACATTACAAACAAGGCCGAAGAGAATCAGATGTATTTTCTAGATAATGTAAAAACACATTACAAACAAGGCCGAAGAGAATCAGATGTATTTTCTAGATAATGTAAAAACACATTACAAACAAGGCCGAAGAGAATCAGATGTATTTTCTAGATAATGTAAAAACACATTACAAACAAGGCTGAAGAGAATCAGATGTATTTTCTAGATAATCTAGACGGCTGTTGCTTTTTTGCTGTTTTTTCCAGAGAATCCAGCAAAATTCAGAAAGCTGGACTGAGTACCAGCAAAAACAAGGAATTTCATGGTGTTTAACATTTTCCGTTGTTCACTCAGTCACCAGAATTAGCTTTCTGTGTGTTTGCTTTGCTTGTGTCAACTTACTATATTCAGTGTTTTGTATTTGAAATGTGTTTTTACTCCACTTATATAATGACATATTAGATACCTTATGTTGGAGCCACCAAAAGAAGTGGAAATTACAGAGATAGTTACTGGTATATTTAGTGGAATTTCACCTCTTAAAATGAAATGTCATTGTTTTAATAACTGTGAACCAGTGACTGTAACAAAAAGTTAACAATTGCTTCTAAAGAAGGAAAAGTGTGTTAAATGTGTAGACTTTGTTAATTATGGAGTGCACTTGACCTTGTGAAAGTGCAAGTTGATGAGAGCAGGTGATACAATTACGTGAGCAGAGTGGCTTGTAGCTCAGTAACCTCATCAGTTATTTTTCCTCTCACTACTTATTTGAGCAAAAGTATGTGAGCTTTACAACTCTTGACTGCAAAGATTTCAAGATGTGTTAATGTCCATGTTTACTTATCAGCTTAAACATAATTAATGAATTATTTATTTTTGACACAGGTCTTTGTTGCCTTAATCTAGTACGACTTGTGACTACCAGGTGATTAGTAAGTGCCATGATGCTTCTACTGACTTGTGTTCACGTGGTCAAAAGAGCAGGAGCCATATTATTAAGTGATCTGCTTTTTAGTTAGTTCCATTTTGTAAGGGGGTGTCACTCAACTGTAAACCCACTGCATCGATATATTTCTTTTTTTAACATTTAAACTGTGAGAGATTTAGGGAAGCCCCAGCCCTCCATTCAGAAATGGAAATAACTTAAAACCACATTGCAGTATACATAGCCACTGTTACTTTGACGATGCTTGTTGCTAGGAAACTGGCTCCTGTGTAATCACTGGAGCTGTCAGAGTGTTACTGCAATGCCAATGAAGCATTCTGACAGATGCAAAGGATACTACCAAGTTGCAATGTTGTCTATTATTGCCTAAACCTCCTTCCCTTGTTTCTTATGTGGGTGACTTACAGTTTTGATTTTTTTTCATGTTTATTGGGAGGTAAATGAACTTGGTTGTATTTCACTCTGAAGATGTTTGATAGGGAAATACCTGTTAGGTGCTGAGTGATAGTGTACCAGGTCCATTATGACCCAGGAGTTGTGCAGTTAACACACACATAGATGCCTCTGATAGTAAATTTAGTGGAAAAAGAATATGACTGTTATGTGCAGTAATATTTGCCACACATGTCTGGCATGAGGTACCACAGAATGTGTCTGAAACATCCACAGGTTTTATACTTACACATACCCAGTCTTTTATCTCTAGTTACTGGCATTTAATGATGCTTTTTTTGACCTTTTAAATCATTAGTTTTGCTTCATGTTTAATAGTACTTCTGACAGCTGTCTAGTGCACAATAATAACGACAGCTGGTTCACTCCTGAAGCAAAGTCTGTAATAAAAATGTCACCAGTCAGCTGATGTGTCCATTGAACCTCAGAAAGGATAATAAACAAGTTATTACAGCAGACACTGCTCAGCTGGTGCACACACAAAAGCACAATAAATGAGTTATAACAAATACCAATCAGTTTCATTAAGAAGCTGAAGAATTTTAACATACAATTTCATTGTGCTGTTCAAGCAATGTGTAAATGAGAAAAAAATGTTTAGTGAAAAAAATGCTATAAAGATGGAATAATGGAATAAAAGGTGTGTAGCCAGAGATAGTGCCATGCAAGTATAGGTTGTTGTAAACCTCATCCTATTTATATATGTATGTACGTATTTATTTATTTATTACTGTGTGCTGAGGAAAAATCTGCCTTGTCTAAAAGACAGATTGCCTGAAAATACAAAGAATTATTTAGGGATGTTTTACAAGATGTGCTTATTAATAATGTAGTGAATGTATAGCAAACAGGGCCCACTAGAAAAGGAATACTGCATCTTGCTCCATTGCATGCGTTTACGTGACAGTCTGTGAATGAACATTTGCACTTTTTTGTTTATAATAAAACAATAAAAAATCACTGTTAAACACCAAAATAAACTCATTTTTATAAGCCTCTTGCTGTTTGTTTTACCTAAGTGCACATAAATATGGCATGCAGAATCTTATTGTAATTTACCGGCGAAGATAAACCTTCCTGCATTCAGAGGACTTGAATGCTGTATTAGTCACTTGTAGACAGATACTACAGGGCATGAACATTTCATGGTGCAACTCGATTATGTTGCATGTCATTAGACGAAGCAAGACTGAAGCAGACATTTTGTATGTCTGCGCTCCAGTCCAGAATTGCAGATGGATGTGTTACATTGCTCCAGTACTCTAGCAAAACTGAAAGAAGCCTCACTAGGGGCCCTACTTTAATTTTATCATGGCAAAGCTGTTGCATGAACTTTGTTTTGTATAGAAAAAAAGTAAACACCAAGGTTGGATCTCCCCAGCTGTTTACACAAGATGTAAAATGGTACACATTCACCACTTAAGAAGTCTCCTCCAGCATTTTCCATTAATTTCAAAATTTCCATTGCAGAAAAACATTTTGCGTATGTTTTTTGACATACTCAGCTAGCTGTGTCTTCCCTCCTGCTGTAATTTGGCCATACTTGCATTATCATCTGTCATCAACCAGAAAACAGTAAACAGCAGGGTCTGCTGCTGCCTTTTGCCTAAAGAGATGATGTATTTTCTCGGGTTCTTCAAACGTTTTGGGGAGCTGCCATTGTTAAATGGCTACACCTCCTTCAAAGCTCATACCTTGAAGTCTTCACTAACTCGCTCACTACCTCACTTTGTCATGTACAAAAAGGATACTTCCCAGTCATAACTATGGTCTTCAAAGTTAATGATAGACATTGGGTCACATAGGAACTAAAAGTCACTATATAAAAAAAGGAAGAAAGCGTGGCAAAAAGGAAAAATTATTGCTTCATTGATTATTATCCTAAGAAGCTTAGCCAAAAAGCCACCAAGACATGCAAATTATATTCCTTCTGAAAATCCCAAAAGTCATTCATTTCCCAAAACAACTATGAAAACTTTTAAGCACTTAACAGGATACTCCACTAAATCAATATCCAACAACAAGATAGTGGGCCGGATTCACGAAGGCTTGCACGGAGTCTTAGAGTAGAGTAAGACTCCATGCAGCCAACATGTCCGCCGAGCGATCCAGGAACAGCCGGTAGGGGCGTGCAACTGAGATCTCTAAACTAGTCCTACACTGACAGGACTGGCATATGCAAATTACCTCAATTGCAGGCGAAAGCTATGCAAATGAGGTAAATTTGCGATCCAGGAAACCCGAACCTGTCCGAGTAGGAGTAGTGTTACTTGCAGAAACGTACTCAGTTGATAACTGAGTATGGTTCTGCAAATAGCAAAACGGAGCCGTGTCAGCTGGAAATAAAGCATGAATGTACAGGAGGAAGCATGCCAATGGCCAAAAATATGGCCATTGGCAACAGGAAGGGATGCAAATTAAAAATAAAATAACTTTTTTTATCCCAGTCTCCGGGGTTTAACCATAGCACAGCGCCACGCAAACGTGATGTGCCCTAAAAAGCAGAAAATTAATAATTAAGATCCACAAATGTGGATTTTATAGCTAAAAAGAATTTACAATGCAAGGAAATGGCAGGCTGAAGACAACATGGCCACCGAGTAGAGGTTGCTAAGGGGTGAAGCTCAGTCTAAGAGATGTAACTAAGCATAAGTAGGCAATCCTATGCAAATGAGAGTTAGGATAGTGAATCGCAAGTTTACATAGCAAATGAGCACAGTCAGTGGAGTGTAGGAGTAGGATAAGGAGAGTAACAGAGTAGAAGATAGGTGACATCATGAGGGGGGGTATGTATGAAAGGAGTGAAGCTCATTGGAGCAGAGTGTCATGTGTCAGCTTACATTCACATAATAGTGAAAGAGGTGTGTCAACAGGTAGGCCAGGTAAAGTCAAGAAATCGAAGGTGTATGCATGGATAACACCAAAGTTTCTTGCTGAGCATTCATGCGCGCGCCAGTAAACCCGAGTAAGACAGTGTGCGCACGTGTAACCGTGTGTGCGTGCGTGTAGGCATGAGTAAGCATATGTAAGGCTGTGTAAACAGTTGTTAGCGTGTTTGCACTGGTGTGTGCGTGTTTGAACAAGAATAAGCAAGTTTTAGTCCGTGTAAGCATGTGTGAGCGTGTGTTAGCTGCTGTGCACGTGTTTGCACTTGTGTGCGCGGCGCTCCCCCCCCTGAGGAAACAGAAAGGAAAAAGGAAACACACCAAATAGTGGGAAGTTACCAGGGAGTACTAGCAGAGCTAGCAGGTGAAAACAATCAGAACAGGCAATTAAGCAGGCAGAACACAAGCCCAGCCCAGCACTTAAAACTCTGCAAACAACAGTCCATTATGTTGCTCTTAAGAGACACTGCAACACTGCAGTAAGCTAATAGAAGTGAAAACTGAAAAAGCTTCACTGAGACAAAAAATGTTAGGGGCTGCCATTGCTGTTATAAGGCGACATATGCAACATGCTGAGGGAGGTAATAATGCAAATGCTGCTGGACAACCCACAGTGAGGAGACGGAGAAGAGTGTACAGGCCCAGGGTTACCTACCAGGGGCTCCATGAGCTGGAGATAGTGGAGCGCTATAGAGTGGACAGAGACCTCTTGCAGCAAATTGTTGAGCTGTGCAGGCCACGCCTCACACACAGAACCAACAGAGGGGAGCCCATCCCAGTGGAAACTAAGGTATGTGTTGGCCTAAGAATATTAGCAACAGGTACCTTCCAGAGACCAACTGGTGATATGATGGGGATATCACAGGTATCAGCATCCAGGGTACTGCACCAGTTCCTGGATGCCATGTCAGCACATGTCGGTGATCATGTATATTTCCCCAGTTCCCGTGAGGTATTGGCCAGCAATATGCGTCTCTTCCAGCAAATAGTGGAATACCCTGAGGTAGTAAGTGCAATAGACTGCACGCACATATGCATCAAAGCACCAGCCAGTGAGCGGGGTAGGGTCTACTTCAACCACAAGGGCTTCCCCTCCATCAACTGCCAGGTCATGTGTGATGCCCAGGGCATAATACTGAATGTGTGTGCTGGCTGCCCTGGAAGCTACCATGATTCCCATATCTGGCATCTGACGCAGCTGTACCAGACATTTGCCAATGGGGACATCCCACATGGTCACCTAGTGGGGATGCTGGCTATGCACTGGAGCCGTGGCTGATGACACCCATCAGAAACGCACACACACCTGAACAGGAACGCTATAATGAGACACACGTACAAACACGAAATGTAATCGAGCATGTGTTTGGGCTGCTCAAGTCATGGTTCCGGTGCCTGGACACATCTGGTGGAGCCTTGCAGTACTCACCAACTACATGTACCCAAATTGTCATGGTATGTGCTATGCTACATAATATGATCCTGCAAAAACAGCTGCAGCAGGACCAGCATAGGCCTGGGCCAAACAGCCCCCCACCATTGCCAAGGCCATCACAGGCAGAGCATGACTCGGAGGAGGAACAACCTGAGCCTGCCCCAGTAGGCTGAAGGAGGCGTGCCCAGTATGCTTTGGCCTTGGCAAAGAGGCAACACATAGCACATACACTGGCTCAGTAGGAACTCTGGAAATGATACCTCTCTCTGACCCGCACATATAGTAAAAGGGATGCCTACGTTGACACTACCTGCTTTCAAACATGTATAGGGAGTGTAGTATGTGCATCCGACATAGGCAGCCGTGCATCAACACCTAAGGCATGATTGCCATGTGTTAAGCAAAATAAAGCAGTGCTAAACAGCATTTACCATCATGAAGTATATGTAAAGAAACTCGCACACACCAACTACTACAAATGTGGTCAATGTAGAGTAATATTGGCCAATGTCCAGCAATGATGGTTAATATTGAGCAACATTGGACAAGCTGGGTCTAGGTAGGGCATAGCTGAACAAAAGCCAACATGCTCATATTTGCTCTACTGGCCCCTAAGCAGTCTGGTCTGCTCAGTATGAAAATATAAGTGGCGATGGGCCTCGAACCCAGGATACTGTGCACTACAGTCATAGTGCTGAGCCACTAAACCATGACAGTATTGCAGTGGTTAGCCTGTATGAAGAAATGTCGATAAGTCTATGCAAAGTATTTCATGGAAACCCTGCAGGCACAGCATAATCCCTGTCGAGTTATGACACAAAGGTGAGTCCTGCAGTAAGAATAGAACCTGACTTTCAACACACACAGTACACATGTTAATATTGAACATGTAGACATACATCAACAAATGTAGTGGACCTCAAACAGCAACATACTGAAAGGTCACACTGGGAATGCTCACACACTTGAATACATGAGACAAATGTCAGGCAACAGAGCACACTGACAGTCTGAACTGGGCATGCTCACACACTTAGGCCATGTTGGAGTACAGCATTGGGCCACACATAGCAGACAGTTGCATGTGTTAACCCAGGAACCTCTCACTTCCCAGCAATCTGCCCTGTGCACACACTGATATGACAACAGACACGTAAATAATATAGTGGAACCCTGCCATAAGCAAATATGTTCTGCCGATACCTAAACGGTTCATAGAAAGTGTGAAAGTAAAGATGATAAAAACCTGCAAACAGTATCAGCAATAAACATTGTGCATCATGAAAATTATCATAGGTGCAGAGGTTGATACTAGGCTATCTGCCCTAGGGCATGTACAAGCATAGCCAGAGTGTGTTTGGCTTCTGCAACCCAGTCTAATCAGAACACTGTGCCTCTGAATAGTAGGTCACACAAGATAGCCCATTCATGTTGAGTGTATTGTGCCTCTGTCTAGCAGGGACCCAGAAGATATCCCATGGGTAAACATGTGATCACCCATCCACATGTCAAGATGTCACCTGTAGGTGGTCAGTGGGTGGCTCTGCCTATGCAAAACCAGGACTACACTCCAGAGTGAGTGGAGGCTTTCTGATAATAATCTGTCCCTCCAGCATGCCCTTTTAACATCAGTGCTGAGGTATATGTCCCTGGAGTGTGTAGCTCCAAGGGAGTCGGATATCCTGAGGTGGAGCATGTCCAGTAAGTCTGGGTCAGATATTGTTTGCAACTACAGGCACACAACACATCCATGTAGGTGATAAGTGACTGAGTATAGCTGGAGTTACTGTATTGAAACTGTGCAGGGCATCTGTGTGAGTCCCTACATCTGCTCGATGAGTAACATGTGTGGCCATTACAGTTGCTGCAGGTGTCAGGTAAGGTACATCCCAACTGTGGCATAGTAACCAAGCATGGTTGTGAAGAGTATAGGGGCACAATGACCACACGTGATCAACATGTGAAACCATGTGGGATATGGTGGGCTATGTAGATGTACTGTCTAACCACTATGGCAATAGGATTGTCAAAGGCGAGAGTACGAACAGGTTGTGTCTCCAAAACCGTAACAACCACTACTGTATGTAATGGATTACAACCTATGTGGTAATGTGTGGGCAGTTTGTCATCCTCAAAGGGGATGACTATGCAACTAATGGCATGTAGCCGTGGGCCATGGCTCAGGCATCATTCAACCTATCTCTGTGAGACCCTGTATGAGTATGCATGTGCCAGCAGGAGAGCTGATTATGGCACCCAGTTTGCAGTCATCTGCGAACATGGGCAGCCATAACCTTCCTGTGATAGCCTGTACATCACACAAATATATACTGAACAAGAGAGGTCCCAGGACTGAACCTTGTGGGATGCCATGTGTAATTGGTGTATAGTCAGACATGGCACCTGCAACACTGAGCATGTGGGTGCTATCCCTGATCCAGGTAACAATCCATCGTGTCAGATATGTGTCGATATTGATGCTGGGGAGCCTATGCATAATGGCCGAGTGGGGTATTGTGTTGAAGGGTTGTGCAAGGTCCAGGCAGGCTGTGTGGACAACCGTCCCAACACTGATGGACCTGGTAACTATTGAAAGAATATGAACAGGTCCAACAGGCAGGATCTGCCCACAACAATGCTGTAATGTGTAGGACCCAGTGTCTGTAGGTTTCCCATGTCTATGTGCATGAGTCCCATTACAATACACCCCATAGCTTTGCAGAACAGGCTAATTAGCCTTTTAGGCCAATATTGCCTGTGATCTGTTGTGGTAGTATTCAGTGGAGTGGGACCACTATCGCTGTACGCCATTCCGTGAGTACATATGCTGCAGTAACTTCTATGTCGAACAGTGAAGTAATGTGAGTGTTATGTCTGTCATGAAGGCTGTGTACGACACAGGCTGGGACACCGTCTGGTCCCATTGATGCTGTGTTGTCTGCTGTGGGGAGGGCAGCACTCACCTGTTTACTCGTGATGTCTGGGAGGTTACACTCTGTTGGTATGGACAGTACCACCTTAGGGGAGATGTGGGAGACACATCTGCACTGAACCTGTTTGCCAGGATGATGGCAATGTCAGTGGGTTCAGGATATGTTTAGTCAGTATGCAGTAACACACAGCATATCAGTGAGTGTCCAGCCAGGTACCCGAATCGATTGAAGAAGGCCTTGTGAGTGTCCGACGTGTCTGGTGCAATTACCCAAGTGATTGTAGCTGTCTGCTAGTACAGATCACAGATGCCTTCCCTGTCAGGGATTGTGCTCTATCATGTAGTAGCTTCCTCCATTTGTTGTAAAGCATATGAATGGCTGGGGTCTACCACACAGGTCCACTGCCATTGCAGGAATGAGTCCAGTTGTTATTTTGGATGTAACAATCCATGCGGTCCACTAGGTGTCCATAGAATGTGTATGTAAAGGATACAGCAGTCTGAGCCATACTTACCACTGACCCAGCGTTTCTGAAGGATACCACCATGGTTTGGAGGAGTGTGACGTTTTCCTATGGGAGGTTCATCAACATTACCCAGGAAGGGTGTGGGGATGGGATATGGATGTCCAGTGAGATAAAGTATGTTATGCCCTTAGCAATGAGGGGTATATCGCAGGTGTGGAACATAGAGTCCCCATGTCGGTGATGATCATGTCCGATATGTTGTCCCCTCGTGTGGGTGTGGTGACCGGTTGTGCCATAGCATATGAGTGTAGAAATAGTAGCAACTGTTGATCGAGGGTGTTGTGGCCTGCGTACTATCCACATTCAATGTGTGGGTATTTGACGTCACCCAATATAATGGTGTTTGGGGAGACCTTCATATTGTCCAATGTTCCCAGGAAAGCTGAGTGGGGTTGCTGAGTTGGGGAGTGTGGTCTGTAGCAGGCAACAAACCAAACTGCCGATTTGCACAATGTTAGGTGCATATGTATGGTCTGTGATGCTTTGTGCAGTGCTACCAACCCGGAGGTATGTGTATCTGTGATGTATATGGATACACCCCCTATTTATGTTGGCCATTCCGTGTTATGCGGTCTGAAAGCATGGTACAAAATACAACCTGGTAGTGCTGGTGTGCATGTGGGAGCCTGAACCATGTGTCTGTTAGTGCACAGATATTGCTATCCTCCATACTGAGGAGATTCCTGAGTGGGCGCAATTTGAGGGTAATACATCTGGTGTTGAGCAGCATTACCCTCAGTGTCATGTACTCTTAAATGTCTATGGAGGTGGTTCTGTCCTTTGAGCTCCGCTTAAATAAGGCACTATGGTGGCAGCAAGTGCCCTAGCCAGTATTCAAAGGTCCAAGGGTGACAGGTGCAAGCTATCCATAGGGAAGCTACATGGCATGTCGAGCATGTCACCCCAGGGTGACAGACACTGTATCCCCATTGAATAACACCAATATGTTAGCCAACTGTTAAACGTGATCAGTGTGTTGGTATACTGTGACATCATACTTGGTGAGTGTAAGATGCTAGACAAGGTCAGGGTAATACTGGGCTGGGCTACATGATCACAGAGTTCCTCTATGTTTCATGTCATGTGGTCCAGGGAGGAACATCTGAGGTTGTACACACCAGCTTGGACAATGATGGAGCCAGTCCTGGACTTGCTTTGGAGTGACCTGAGTGCATGTGTTATGTGGCGGATCCTGGCACCTGAGAGACAGCTCAAAGTGACTGTTCCCTTGTTTGGCCTGGTGAGTGGGATGACAGTATGTTTTACAGTAAGTGTCACCTATAACAAGTGTATTAGGTGTGTTGTTTAGCCCAAAGGGCAGTGACTGTGTGGCACACTGACATTGTGAACTGTGTGACATGTGAGCATTGTAGTGGGGTAGCAGTTGTATGTGTGTCTGCTGTGGAGGTCTCTGCTGCTTAGGCAGAGTGTATGTAGAGCCTCCGAATATGTGTATGTGTGATAATGTGGTTTGTGTGCTGTCACTATCGGTGTATGTGAGACTGATATGTGGTGCGTGTGCTCACCCTCACCACCTGATAGACTATGCCAGTCATGGAGAGCTCAGCGTCCTTTATGTCAATATTGTTACATCTCCCACATATATGTGAGTCTGATGTGAGGAGGAGAGGGTTGTCTGTGTACATGAGGCAGATGTGACATTGTGTCATAACCACAATATTCACTAGCTGGACTGGAGAGTACACATTAAACCAACCTCTGGACATGCCAGTGTATTATGATGACATACTCTGTAGCCTGAGCACAAAGGATCAGTAGGGTGTTAAGTGTGTAAAAGAGTATAACCGGGATTAGTGCTCAGGTTTGTTGGTGTTTTGTAAAGAGTAGCTGAGAAGGAGTCCAGACTGAGAATCATGACATGTCCTTCAGCTATGTAATAAATAGTAATGTACACACATATATGTGCTGAGTCAGGGACAACTGTACCTTACTGGCATTGTCAACATCCTATCAGACAGGCCCATGTATACATACCCACCTCCCACAGACGATAGTCCCTGACATCATACCAGGAGATATCACGTGTAGAATGGCTGAACAGCTCCCGCCAAAGCCAAAAGCATGGCAGAAATTGGATTACACTGTTTCCCAATATGTGTCATGCATGCACTACAGAACAAACAGACCCTGCACCTGAGCAGTCTGTTGAGCCGCACCCACTCCACAGGACCTGGAACCATTGAATGTGTTACAGCAACATAAGGCACTCCCCACATGTGTGGGTGCACAACACACCATGGGAAGTATAGTCCAGTAAGCCTATAAAGTCTGATCTGCAAGGCTATGGAGTGCATCATGGCAGACGTGATAAACAGAGCTATTGGAAACCGACAAACACACAACCCTACCAACTGTGGTATGTTCATGTGCAGATCATGCTTCCCAAGCATGCTACACTGTCTGCAAGGCAGCCACCCAGGACATACATCATGGAACAGAGCTACACATGTCCCACATAGACTTTGAACAGCTCTTCATCAACATCACAGACACATGTCGTATTCACAAAATCAAAAATCTGTGCATAGATATGTATTGACATATGAAGGGATGTCAATGTGTCCATAGATAGATCACACAAGGTGAGACTCACAGGGTTCTGTACAAGCTGTTGATACATGCCAACCTACATGGATCATTCCTGGGATTGCAAAACAATGTGTACACACATTACCATGTTCAGTCTGATGATGTCATCATCCTACAAATATACCAGGAGAACAGAAATCACCCAGTAAAGCATATAGTGTGCAGTGTTAATGCGTATCTCTGTAGTATCATAACATAGTTAGGTAGGGGTTTGAGTCCTGCAAACACCGAGTGTGTGTGTGCTTTCCTTTGAGAGGAGTAGCCTTTTTGGAGACTGGGAAAACACATTAAAAGAGGTACATCCCTCTTTGGAAAGTCTGATGATGTCAGCATCCTACAAATATTCAAGGAGAACATAAACCACCCAGTAATGCATATAGCGTGCCGTGTTAATGCGTATCTCTCTAATATCATAACATAGTTAGGTAGGGGTTTGAGTCCTGCAAATGCCAAGTGTGTGGGGGGGGTGTATGTGTGTGGTTTCCTTTGAGAGGAGTAGCCTTTTTAGAGACTGGGAAAACACATTAAAAGATGTGCATCCCTCTTTGGAAAGTCTGATGATGTCAGCATCCTACAAATATTCAAAGAGAACATAAACCACCCAGTAATGCATATAGTATGCCATGTTAATGCGTATCTCTCTAGTATCATAACATAGGTAGGGGTTTGAGTCCTGCAAATGCCAAGTGTGTATGTATGCATGTATTTTCCCTTGAGAGGAGTAGCCTTTTTGGAGACTGGGAAAACACATTAAAAGAGGTACATCCCTCTTTGGAAAGTCTGATGATGTCAGCATCCTACAAATATTCAAGGAGAACATAAACCACCCAGTAATGCATATAGCGCGCCATGTTAATGCGTATCTCTCTAGTATCATAACATAGTTAGGTAGGGGTTTGGGTCCTGCAAACGCCAAGTGTGTGTGTGTGTGTGTGTGTGTGTGTGTGTGTGTGTGTGTGTGCCTCAGGTGGTCAATGCAGTGTGGGTTTTGCTTTTACTACGGTATGACATATGTTTCAAACAGTATGTGCATTGCACACATCGGGTATCTGCGTGTCAAATAAATATGTGTACATGTGACCTCAATCAGTACATAGGTATGAGGCCTGCATACGACATGAATACATTTGTAACCTTCGACAGATTATGCCGCTGCTTCACAAATCATAGGTCACATATGTATGTCTGTGTCAAGCCCGGCCAATGTAGTGATCCGTGGCCAAGGACATCTCTGCCACACACACCCATGACACATACTATAGTGTACTGTGAGTGAGGGTAATTGCCAGGGTATATGTCAGACATGTTCATACACAACAACGACTGGCAATAACGGACAGTCATTATAGGTGTACACCAGCCCTGTGGATATGCATGCAGGCCCCTAATGTGTGATGTGAAACACTGAGGGACCCCACAATACCTATGGATATGTGGATACCAAGGGACAGATGACATAGCACGTGTCTGTCTGTACACATTGGTACCCAACATACATGTTGAGGGCTACCACCTATGTGGTACTGTCGGGATAGTATGTATAGTAATTGTGGATGAATATGCCATAGATGGCTTACTGCTATACAGCATGTATTGGACAACAGGTATCTGTCTGTATGATACCCTTGTGTAGGATATGCGTCCCATCCAGGGAATGCAGTGTAGGCCAATGCATGCATTTCCAGATGTTGATGGGCATATCCCTAGTGTATTTGCATGTACCTAAGAGGGCTATATGCCACACAGGTGTGGTCCCAGGAATGTGTGGCGGTCAATACCCCTAGTTACTGTTATTGTATAGTACTGGAAGGATCCAACTATTACTGAGTTCCCTACAACTGTGAGTCATTTGTCAGGACATCATCTAATGATTGGTTATAGTCATGCTGTTGAGATGGTACATACTACCAGACTGCAGATCATTGACAGATATCAACAGTATCACCCACAGCATAGTGCCAACCCATGTCATACACACATGTGTACCCATGTTAGTACATATCTGTAGTAGAATGCATACTGGCCATCGAAAGATACCATGAGATGTTAACAATGTGTAGAACAGGGTATGTCACAGATTCCCGGTGTCCACTATGCACGTACATGCAGACAGTGCGCACACACCATGTTCACAGATGTACACCCGCTAATTTGTAATGCACACATCACACACGTACTGTCCACTCACTAACACATGCTGGCAACACTGTACACTTCAGCCAAGTGGCACATGGGTGGACATTACATACTCAGGACTAACCCTGGTGTAAACAATGCTACAATGACTATCACAGCTGTGATGCATAATGCCTGCTCAGGTATACCTACAAGGATATCATTACATTTCCCTGTTGTCAACTTGCTACTATTGCTACACTGCTATAATGTCACCCTGTGCATCAGAACCATGTTAGCCTGTTCCTGCATCAATGTTACAGATGACAGGAGGTGGCACAGGTGTCATATGCACAGGGTGTGTTGTAGGTTTGCCAGAGCCCGACATTGACCCATCCAATCGGCATGTCTGTGTGTGCGTGTGTGTGTGAGGGACAACAGTACTGCATGGGCCAATGTTGATGTAATGTGTGTGTGTATGTGTGAGCCCTAGTTGTATGGTAAATGTGTGTGTGTTTGCATGCACACAACTCCACCATGTGGCTGCCATATACGGGCAGTTGTGGGACAGCCACAGACTGTACCTACTAGGCCATACAGATCACTGTCTCCGGCCACAGACACGGTACCTGTGCCTAGCAGGGGTGCTACGGGCAGTATCAGGTAACAACCCTGACTGGGTGCTGTCATCAGAGGCAGAGGTATGATGACTGGACCCATGTCCCTGCTGGGACTGGTCAGTGCCACGTGCACTTGGTCTAGTAGGATGGTCAATGGACAGACCAGCCCCAGCATTGCTAGGGCTGGTACTGCCACTATGGGAGCGGCTGTGATCCATGGTCCATCCGCGACGACTGCCAGCTGATGCTGTTGCTGGCATGCATCCACGTCGGCTTCCCATCTGTCCCGGACGGTCCTGGCTCATGGCTAACACATCATGGAGGACATCTAATGTCTCCCTCCAATGGCTATCAATGACCTCGGTGTAATTCCGGATGGCACCGGCAAGGTCACAGATGCTGTCATTGATAGCAGTGTAATGGGCCCTCTGCGCCCTTAATCCCTGTCGGGTGTACCGTTCCATACGTGCCTGTGCCTGCATTACAGCCCAGAACATATTGGAGGTTGTAATACCTCTGGGGGCACATCTGCCAGGGGCAATACGACCAATGGTGCTCCCCCGAGAACCCCTGGACATCCGCCTATGTGTTACCATTCCAGTAATCTGGCTATGGCTGCTGTGAGGGGATGCACGTGCCATAGGTACCACACTCTCCCTTGGTGACGAGGGATGTATTGGCAGTATGAGTGTGCGCATAGATGGGGTTGACCGCTGTGTAGTGTCGATTGGTGGACCAACGACAGACCCTGTCAGACCTTCCTGTTCCACAATACATGTCTCATCATCTCCACTATCAGTGGTGGTGACATCAGTTTCCCTGCTGCATTCAGCCACCCCTAACTCAGCACCTGTGGAAGGAAGACAGGAAACACACTTTACAATCTGTACGTGATTTTAGCACACATGCGCACATAAACACATGAACACATGCACACATGAACACATGCACACATGAACACATGAACACATGCACACATGAACACATGAACACATGCACACATGCACACATGAACACATGCACACATGAAGACATGCACACATTCACACATGAACACATGCACACATGAACTCATGAACACATGCACACATGCACATAAATACACTGCTCACCACATCACATACACACACACACACCAGCAATCCAACACATACACAATAGTGGGTGATGGTGGGTGACAGTATCACAAGGCAAACAGTCACCACACACGTGTCAGCATGCAGAATATGTGTTGCTGAAGACGATGCAGTGCAAGTGTAGACAGCCCTATCTAATGACATTATACATGGCTTTGATGCATGTGTGTAGTTGTTCAGTGATTGGGTACACCCTGGAACAGAGTGTGTACATGGACACAACATTGCTGTGCAAGTATTATCTGCTCTGCAATGTCATGTGCACCATCACTCAATGGTATACATACCATGGCTGCATGTGTTATCTGTGTGACACATAGATTGCCATGTCTGATGACAGTGTCTGTGTCCATAGCACATAATAGTGGGCACAGGTGTAGCGAATGCATGCAATGTACAGACATGGGATGAGTGGTGCATGTAGATGTGAAGGAATCCCAATGCTCGACATGGACATTGTACAGTGGTTATGGTGAGTGTGGGACATATTGCAGATATGTCAGTGCCAGCCACGACATGGCATGCTACATGACTGCAACATTAACACCACACATACCCAATGTGTGTCATGTGACTTATACACCCAATAGCTTTCCAGGACATATATGTGACTCTTTGTACAGATGGCGATTGATGTGCAGAATGTGTATACTAGCATATGTAAGCACACACACAACATGCTATGCATGGTGTGTATAGGTGCATATGTTTGCACACACAGAACAATGAGGTGCAAAGCAAAGACTGCTATGTGTAGTACTGTGGTCACTGTAACCGGATGGGGTGTAGTACCATGTGCCATCATCATGCATCTTGTGGTCACTCACGGCTACTACTGTGTGACAGACCACCGCCTAGCATGCTGTACCTGAAATGCAGTGCCATGGATATGTTCACTATTACACAGCCACTTTGTACATGAGTGTATGAGGTGCCTAGTAGGGAGCATTGCCTCACATGACTGTGTTATGTGTTGAAGGGTGTTGCACAGCCCCATGATAGGCCTCTACCCCCGAGGTACGTCATGTGTGTGTGGATGACATGTGGGATACTGAAGTGTGACCTTACAGCGGGTGTGTGGTTACGCCATATGTAGCATGAGTTTGTGTACTGCATGTGATAAATGTGTTATGTTGTGTACAGGTGTTGCAACTATGCCTATCCAATGTGCAGTATGGGGTTGCCACAACTGTGTGTCATGCTCTGTGTATTGCATGTCAGTGAGGCAGCTACTGACATTACTGAGCTGTGCAACGTCTCACAGCAAACATGCACGGCATGCATTATGCGTAGGTGTGTTACGTGTACATGGCCTACACCTCACATATGATATGCATATTTCATTACCAACATTGCAGGTATAACACACTCACCAGCATGGATCGGCTGCCCTGCTGTCATACCAGAGGGACCTACAAGAATATGGGAGGGTTCGTCAGTGGCCACAACTGTGGCAATGCTACAGTGGGTATGCTAAACTGCAGTACAACAACAGTCAACAGTCACAGGTGTAGTGATATCATTCAAACTATCCGTATTGCACAACACTAGGCAGCTGAACTGCTAAACACACAGTACACATCTCACGTACACATAATCTAACAATACAGTTAACTGTAGTCTACAGATTGGGCATGTTACCTGCTTGCTCCAGGTGGATGTGCTGGGTGGCTCCGGCCTCCATTACAACACATGTCAGTGGTTGCTGTAGCTGTTGTCCAGGAGCCACCACGCTTAGGAGCAGCTCCTCCGCTCTGGTGAGGGGGGGATGAATGGCCACCCCTCCACCTGTGGCAAGCTGCTGTCTTTGGATATCAAACGCATGCCGCCGGACTTGTCTAATTAAATCACTGCAGTGATGGTGTACCTGCTCATATGTCCGGTTATGCATGCCAATGTCATTTACCCGACTAACAAGTTCCTGCCACAGTGCAGTCCTCTCCTGCTGGTGCTGGCTGCTTCTGGAGAAGAGCATTGTGTACCACTGCAATAGGCTGTCGAGTATCACCTCTTCTGCATCTGCTGTATACGCTGGGTTGTGGTGGTGGTCCATCTGGATGAAAAAGATATGAACAATATGTGTGAGAGTGTTCTGTGTCACACTTTACACCTTTACCCACAGATATCACTTTACTGCCATATATACCATCCTATTGTCTGTCAGAGGTTTCACACATTCAATACCACTTATTGGTTCTCAGGCCACAACTAACTAACACTGCCTGGCAGACTCTATATATCACACCACTATACAACAGTACCCGACACACTGTTTGTGACACATTGGACAACCTCAAGACAAGGGTGTATATCACACCAATGCAGGAACAGAGATGTCATCCATTGCAATGGATGTATAGTACAGGTACAATAGTATCAATCAACCACCCTAGTCATTGATGCCATAGCCCTGCCTAACAGATGTGTCCAGTTGTTACTATAGGTGGCATACTGCTGTAACAGACTATATATGTTGCTGGATACACACATTAACCCTGTAACATACATATGATTGCAGCCATTGTACAGGCATAATCACACACACATGAGGCAAACATACAATGCACCACTGTATGCCAACACAGATGAGAATTACCTGTGTACCATACGGTACTGTGTGCCACTACTTACACACCCTTATGTCTGCATTCTGTCCTTTGTGGAGACTACAGGAAACACACATGACAGTGTTTCTAAGCAATGTGAACACACACCATACTGTGCTGTTTAGGCCTACAGCTTCAGGTAGTACTACAGTTCATATTGGTGATGGATTCACCAGCAGTACCACTCACTAAGCATACATGTATTGCTTTAGCCTACAATGAGACACCACATTCGTCAACGGAGAACTACATCACATCATCTGCCGTACTACTATGTCTGCCTAACAGTACATTACACATCAGTTGCTGTCCTCACAGTTAGGATAGGCACTACCATGTCAGATACAACATCACACTAAGCTATCACACCTTTACAGACCTTGCACACATTCAGCGTTACACTTATGCAACCTCACATAGCAGCTATTGCATTAAGTACATGTGTGAGTGCATAGTGTCATAGGTAGGTAATATGATATTGGCCCTAGGGCCTATGGCAGCCTAGCCATATGCTACCCTGGCCTTTGACACACATGTACTTTGATTTCACTTGCCCCTGCCAACCTGAACCACAGAGGTGTTTCCTGGGGTGTATTACCAATCTCCCACACAATCATCAGGGATATTCATAACAACTGCTAAGGAGGAGCCTTGTTTGCTATTGCTATGTGGTCTATTCCGGTGTATGGCATATCTCTGAGATGGGAACCTGTCCCTCCAGCATGTGCCATTTAGTGAGCTGACAAGGTTTAGGGCCCTAGAGCGTGTATCCTGGAGGGATTGTCATATGTTGCCATGGTGGTTGTCACCCAGCTATGGGCGTGACATACCTCTGTATGTCTGGCAGAGGTCACCTCTGTGTGGCCAGTATGCAATACAGTGTAGTAGTCTGCATAGGGCATCTGTTTGCAGCCAGTATTACACTCTGGGGGGGTCTGTCTGTGGCCTGTTCACCTGGTGTAGTTGTCATGTGAAGTACATACCACACAGGACATTGTGATGAGTAGAGGGGAACTCTACCCTATACTTCCATAGCTGACACACCTGTTGTCATGACACATACCACACAGACAGATTACAGGTGTAGTGTGGCACTGTCTTCATCAAAGTGAAGGCTACTGTCCACCTGTGTCCCATGTTCCCTTATCACACCTTCACTGTTCGGTAGATCTCCACCTATGTGGTAGTTAATGGGTACACTGTTTTGGGAAGGTGGAATGGCACTGCAGTATCAACACTTGTCACACCTGTTGCGGTACATATGAACCTGTGTCTCTCTGTCTCTCTCTCTCTCTCACTCTATATGTATATATATATCTATATATATATATATATATATATATATATATATATATATATATATGATATACATGCATATCTGTACACATACATGTACACATCCATTGCTGTACACATGGATGTACATATAGGCACATGTACAGTCCACCTTTCATGGTGGGGATATCACTTATGCGACAGTTGTGGGATGTACAGGTATGTGATTAAATTGCACAGTGTTGTGCAGAATGCATGTGGGTGTCCGCAGCCCTTGTAGCATTGGCAGGCCTCAGCAGATCTGACAAATCTGTCCCACAGCATTTAACCACCACATGACATATATCAATACTACCATAGCCAGCCTTAGGCATAGGCCAACTGGGCGGCCGCCTAGGGCACCGCTGTAGCAGGGGTGCTTTTCCACAATTTATGTGGTGTAGTAAGACAAGGATGGGGGTACCAGGAAGTGTGGTAGGGGGTGCCGTGGAGCCCTTTTGCCTAGGGCACCAGTTGACCTACGGCCGCTCCTGCGCACTGCATGTTGTTTTCTAAGCCACACACTATGAACTACATGGATATATGCACATATCAACCTTCACTAACCGATATCTGTCCACCCTTCACTAACAGTTGCAGTATGTCCCTGTGCAGATACAGATAGATACATACTGCTGCTACACACGGATGATTTGCAGTGTGTAGAGTACTCTTCAGGAACATCTACAACATGCCAGCACATACATGTGAGTTACATACCTTACCTTAGTATTTCCCTGCTCCGTGTGTTACTGTTTTGTAGTTTTTTTTTTTTTTTTATTGGTGTTTTTCTTTTGGTTTTCACCCTGTATTCAACGTTCTGTCTCTGTTTCTCACTCTGTTCTATTCTGTCTCTGTCTCTGTCTCAGTCTGTGTCTGTGTCTCTCTCTCGCTCTCCCTCTCTCTATCTCACAGCACCTGCAATGATATAATTGCATGTGTGGACTGCAGGTACAGCCTGCTTTTCTAGGTATCTGCACTTGTGCATGTGACAGCCTCTGCACCAATTGCTGCCCATCATTCAGTAATTACATGCAGCCTGCTGTTTGGTGATTGCATTACTCACTTTGATTGCAGCCCACTGCTATAAAATGCTAGGTTAGGTAGGCGTAGCCCTTTCAGATTTTCAAGGTGGGGCCCATGCTTGTATGATCTGGACACCGTTGTGTCAGTCTGAAGGTTGGTATATGTCTCTTATGTGATGGTAGGGTTGTAGCCAGTTATATGCATGTTGTACTGAAACCTGAATGTTGCTGCTTCCAGTACACACATCTCAGTGAAGACATGTACACACCCCTCCAAATGCTAACACAGGATACATGGGAGTATATACTTTTTTCTCACTTACACAATTAACTGCCATACAAATGTGGCTATTGCGCTGTATTCCTGTGGCCAGTATTAATCCTGGTCTGATACTGTGTGGTGTTTGAAAGGTGCTACTGTAACATTATTCCCTACTAGGATGGCTGGTTCTCCTTTCACAGTCATGTAATGCAATTCCACAACCACTGCTGGTAAAGACCCACAGAAAAGGATTTGTGTTATACCATTCCTAATTTCCATTTACATCCCCTCATTGTAATGCATGATATATTTATTTCAGAACCAAGTTATTTGTATATCTGCTGTGGCTTAGTGGTAATTCATGCAGTCTATTGTGTCAATAGTCTGGGGTTCGAGATTGGCAGAGGTTTTTTCTTTTGCTGCTCAGCAGAACAAGGGCCCTGCCATAGAGTGACTAAGGCACTTTTAAGCAGTTGTAAGCGGGTCTGCGTAGGTTTGCACGATGCTTAGCGATGCTTAGCTAAGCACACACATGCACACACTTGCTTACTCCCGCTTACTACTGCTTAAAAGTGCTTACTCCCGCTAACCCCCATGCTAATTTCTTTTAAAGAAAAGAAAATGGGGAGATAGGAAAGTGGTGAAAAAGGGGGCACAAAGAGGGACACACAGTAAGTAAACAAGATCGGGATGTGCAGGACGGGTGTAGGGAAGGTCCATAGCTGCCCATTTCTTTAACAGCAACAGCTGTGCATATGCAATGAATTTGGAGTGAAATTTGAAACCTTCCACCCCTGGGAGAGGGGTGAGGACAACAAAGTATGTTGAACTGCCAATTCTAATTATCAGCTTACATGTTTGTCCAATGGAGATGTGTGCGAAATGGGCAGATATGTATGGGGCATAATTTTTTTGTGGGTATAGATTGCCCTTTTTTTTGTCAGGTGAGAGTGGGAAGTGAGGTAGAGGAAGTAGGTATGTCCGGGGAGGTAGGTTGGGAAGGTACACAGACAAGACAGACAAGACGCATACAGGGGTGGTGTATGACACATGGGGTGGGTGAACACAATTGACGGGATCGGATGTTTGGAAATCGCAAGCCCATGAGCCCACAGATAGTAACAGTGGAACTGAGATCCCCACCCATGGGCAGTCACCACTGAACCTTCACAGCCCCGAGGGTACAACAGTTGAACAGCAAGCATAACACATGCATATAATGAACCACAGTGGTTATTCCAACAGCATGCAGGGATGTTTGGTAGCAACAGGCCACCATGATTGTGGTGTTTAAACAGGGCACATGCATCACCATGAATGCAAATATTTATAGAACAATAGGACATATGTCCCTACAAATATTTTAGATTACACATACCCATTGAGGTGTGGAATTGCATGGTTTATGCACATACAGTAGGGTGTAGAAAAAACCTCGGTTAACATCTTATAATGACCTTTTAGTCTACATTACATTCCTAGTGACTGCAAGTGTATATCCCCTACCTGTATTATTACACTTGCCACCATACATTAGGTTGTGTAATGGGTTTGGCTAGTTCAATATATGCCTGACCTATATCTGACATACTAACTGTCCAGGATGCAGATGTTACTGCTACATATTTCTTGATTGCATTTATACTTCTTTATCTACATATCTGGGATGTTTTCACATGACATTTTCACTTCAAATTGTACAGAACCCTGCATTTCTTGACACACACTCACATTTCTGGGGAAAAATTACATGCTACACGTGTGCCAGGTTTACTTATTCATGCCAGCCAGTAACTGACTATTGTGGACTGTATATATGTTTCACAGCTACTAGCACTTCCATCACCCACTTTATATGGGACTGCATAACTCTGGGTTGCCAGTACCTTTTCAAACAGTACTGTTTGTATAATGCAAGGGTACAACAACATTGCAGACTCTGTGACACAGACACACTCTGGGTTTTAGACCTTTATTAATGACATTACACACTTTTCCACAGGCTCACTCCTTTATTTGTTTTAATGGTGTATATGGCAGACATATTCAAGACATATTATACCTTTATTAATAGGTTAGAACAATCTTTTTTCAGGATCACTCACTTATGTTATATGACAGTGCCTGCAGAGATATTATTCCAGACATATATTACCTTTCTTAATGGGTTACTACACTCTTTTTCTGCCTCTCTGACGTTTTTGTCTGACAGTACATGCAGAAGACTTATTCAGGCAATTTTATGGCTGTATTATTGAACTACAACACTTTCTTTCATGCTCTCTCCCATATTTTATATAACAATACATGCAGAATAATCACTAACCTGCCTGGTGGTGCAGCCTATCAGCATAGGCTTGCTGATTCGTAGCACAGTCACCTGCAGCTGTAAAGTAAATGAAGGGATATTGAGACATACCTATCTGTTATACATACTCCATTATCAATTCTTACATACTGCATTTCATGGCTACATACTCAGTTGTGGGGCATCCCGCATCTCACGGGCCTCCTGTATCCATTGGTTCAGGCAGTCCTGCTTTCGTCTCTTTAGGTCTGCATGGTGGTGACGGACCTGCTCACCAGTCCGAGGAACGCCTGTGGCACTGGTGAGGTCACGAGCTAACCGGTTCCAAGCCTCTGCCTTGTACTCCGTCCCTTGGAACTGGCCCTGCAGGAGTCTTGACTCATGATGGTGGACAAGGTATTTGGACTCCTCGATGCCCCAACGTTGCGCTCGGAAGCGTGTTCCCTCTCCGACACCAGACATTCTAACTGCAGATGTGAGCTACAATCAGTTATGGCATGTATTCCCGCCTGTGGGGCTTAAATATGCTGCATTTCCCACACTTTTTTGTGATTGGCCATTTTGTAAAATTCTCGGCTGACTGCAGACCTGCTTAGTAATGGTTAAACTACCATTTGTAAGTATATGAATGTTAATAGTGGCTGTTTCCCCTATGTTGTCATGGCTTAGTGGTTCTGTACTTTGCTTCTGATGCACAGAGTCCTGGGTTCGAACCTTGTCATATATTTTATTTTCATACTATCCAGACAGGCAAGGGTTTAAGCAACTTTGCTTTACGTTGCTCCTCGGTGCCCTGGTTGGCGCGGCGCTCACGTCCGTGCAAACACATTGTGCTGGGTAAAGTGCTATTAAACTATGGGCAACTCTATTGCGCTGGGTAAAGCATTATTCAACTATGGGCAACTCTATTGCGCTGGGTGAAGCGCTATTAAACTATGGGCAACTCTATTGCGCTGGGTGAAGCGCTATTAAACTATGGGCAACTCTATTGCACTGGGTGAAGCGCTGCTTAACTGCAGGCAATTTTATATCAGGATCCTTTAAAATATTTATTTTGTTCACTGATACATTGGCCATTTCATTGCTTTTTAGTAATGTTTGAACATATTTGTCAAGTATTATTTCATATACTGATTTAAAACATAAACACGAAGGGGAGTGGTGGGATAAAAAATAAATATGAAGGGGGAGTTGTGGGACTCGAACCATGAATGCCTCTTCTTTGTGCGGACTCTCTACCATTACGCTATTGCTATTTGGTGTGATTTGCATAAACATTCTTTTTTATGCTCTTCCATGTCAGAATTGCTAACTCCAGCTAAGCAATGGGCACACCCACGCACACACGCGCAAATACGGGCAGCTATTTTGGGAATTTATAAATGAATGTTATGCGTTTTAGAACTGTGATGGGGGTTTACAATATCAGATAGTGAGGTGTTGGGTGCAGGGACATTTGAGCGGACTCGCTCTTGTTTATTTGCTTTTATTTTCAACACTTGCAGGGGCGTGGACATTTAGACTGCTCGGCAGTCGGACACGCCCCCTGCTTTCTTACACGGTCTGTGTAAGACTTACCGTTGAGTCAGCATGCCCTCATGCATATTCATGGCACGCTGACATCATACCATTCAACTGCAGCCTCCTAGTAAGACTTATTAAGTCTTACACGGAGGATTCGTGAATCCGGGGGAGTGTCTTTTCCTGCTGAGGTGATTTATATAACCTACAGTTCCTGAAGGAATTCTCAGACCTCCCTTCCCTCTCCCTCCACTTCATATGGTTTACCTAGACCCTTAGTCTGCAATATTCATCCCAACATTCTTCTTCAGAAAAAATCAACTCCAAATATCTTGGACAACTGCTAAACAAACTGCCCACAGACTCACTAGCAGGCATTGTTAGATTACTCCCATGGTTTGTCATTTTGTGCAAAGATACTTTCTTCAGTTGTGTAAAATCTTACCATAACAGCAGATGTCACAATATTCTTTATAGGCAACTCCTTCCCAGGGCAGCATGATGTTCAACCAGTATTACAAAGCCTTATGGTCTTATATGCACATAATGTCATGCATACACTCCCTGCACAGGACGTAGGGTGTAAAAGCAATGTACAGACATAGTTATACAGAACTGAATTGCCCCAATAGAAAATCTGCATAGGACAAAGCAGTCCATGCACATCCAGAAGGGGAAAACACAGAAGAAAAAAGGGGAGACCCTTAGCCAGAATGGAATCAAAAACAAAAAACAGAACAAACAAGAGGGGGTTGGAGAGAGCGAATACTGCAACAGTGAAGAGCAGGACATCTACTGCTATGGTAAGATTTTACCCAACTTTACTAGATCTTTCCATATCACTGTTGTATTATTCTTTACTAAAGGGAAAGTACAGAAGCTCAAGAAACAGAATGGGAGGTGGAAGGCTCAGAACAACCCTAAGCAGACCCATACAAAATGCTCTAGCAAAACCTGCTCTGGCCCTAGAAACCATATCCAACTTATAATGCTTAGTAAAGGTATGCACTGAAGACCAAGTAGCAGCTTCAGTGATGGAATTGGTGTCCAACCCCTTGAAGAAGGCACCAGAAGAGGCAACAGCCCTAGTAGAATGAGCTCAAACAAAAGTAGATAAAGATTTGCCATGAAAAGAATAACAAAAGGAAATGGCCTTAGATATCCAGGAGGAGATGGTTTGCCTAGAAACAGCCAAACTCAATGTCCTGAAATGAAAGTATACAAAAATCTGGTGAGACTTACAAATGGCCTTAGTTTTACCCAAATAGTACCTGTGCTGTCTGTGCATATCCAAGGTATGCAGGACCCTCACACTAGCAGACTGAAGAGAAGGGAAAAAGAAAGGGAGGTGCACTGACTGATTCAAGGATAACTCATTTACTACCTTGTGCATGAAAGTAGGATGAGTGAAAAACTAAAAAAGGAGGAATGTGAATAAGGGCCTGAAGCTCAGAAATCATCCAAGTAGAAGTAAGAGCCGGCAACAAAACTGTCTTCTGGGTACAGTATTGCAAAGAAGCAGAATCTGTAGGCTCAAAAGGAACCTGAGTCAATTTTTCTAAAACAAAATTACTGTCCCAAGGAGGAGAAATGGGTTTCCTTGGAGGCCTAAGATGTCGGATGCCATTAAGAAATTGTTGGACCTCAAAACGAAAAGCCAATGGAGGATTCACAGGCAAACAAGCAGAAATTGCTGACAAATGGCCCTTCACAGAAGAATAGGCCAAGCCAGACTGTAGCAACTTCCTGAAATAAGAGAGGATCAAAGGGACCCCCACTTGAAAAATGGTCCTGGTTATGAGCATGGCACCAGACATAAAATCATTTCCATTTGGAAATTTAAGATTTTCTGGTTGAGGATTTCCTTGCCTTCTGTAAAACTCTGAGCACGGCCTCAGAAAAGATGCCTGAAAGAGATCAAAACCCTATTACCACAGTGTCAGTTGAAGTGTGGACAATTGAAGATGGATGAGAGACCCCTTGTCCTGTATGAGGAGGTCCAACCAGTAAGGTAACGTGGTGATTGCCCCCAGCCAAATGTATTTAGAGGGGAACCAGTGCTGTCTTGGCCAAGAGGGAGTCACTAGCAAGATTTTTGGGAAGTCCATCTGAATCTTCTGCAGGACTCTTGGAAGCAGATGACGAGGAGGGAAGGCATAAAGAAACATTCCCTTCTAAGGAAAGAAAGGGTATCCATCTTCCACCTCAGATGGCATGGCACACTGGAGCAGAAGGGAGGAGGTGCCTGTTCAGAGGGGAGGCAAAAAGATCTACCTGAAAAATACCTCACTGATGGACAATGTTGAGAAACACATCTCTGTGAAATATCCATTCATGAGTCTGTGTTTTGAACCTGCCCAGACAGTCTGCCACTAGATTGTTCTATGAAGGAATGTATACTGACTGAAGACTTAACTGATAAATGGGAGTCAACTCCCAAGCCTTAAGAGTCGTCCTGCTGAAGAGGTAAGATGTTTTGACCCCTGCTTGTTGACATGCCACATCACTCTAATGTTGTCTGTGTACACCCTCAAGGGGCCTGGAAAGAACATGGGGTAAAAAGCCTGAAGAGCCAGAATCAGAGCTTTCATATCTTTGATGATGTTGTGGTCTGACTTCTGTTGAGTGGGCGAGAGACCCTGAACTTTCAGTTGACCACTTGAAGGCCACTACCCCATGTCTGAGGCATTGGTGAACAACTCTTGAGAAGGGACTGGAGGCCAGGCCATAGTTGAGAGCAAACTGTTGAATCCACCACACAAATTCCTTCTTTAGCCAAGGAAGGAGAGATACACTGAAATCCAGAGGGTGACAGTGCTGCAGCCAAACTAACTTAAGGTAGCATTGAACTTCTGCATATGCAGCCTGGCAAGAGGGAGCATTAGAATAGAAGAGGCCATGAATCCCAGGGAACAAAGAAACTCCCTGGCTGGCATGGCAGTCAGAGGAGGAAGAGAGTGAAAGAAGGTTGTCAATGATAAAACATTTGGAGGTGGAAGAAAGCCATCACTGGCACTGTCCGAATCCTGCATTCCAGATACACATGATCCTGAGATGGAGTTAGGGTGGAACTTTGGAGGTTGATAATGAACCCCAGAGTTTGAAGAAGAGAGATGATGAATTCCAGATCCTGTAACCGAGGACATGTCTGAAGCAACAGGGCATCTAGATAAGGAAAAATCTGGATGCCTTGGAGCATGCAAAAAGCAATCACAGAAGCTAGGCATTTTTGTGAATACCCTAGGGGCAATAGAGAGGCCAAAGGGCAAAGCAGAGAGCTGAAAATGAAAGTAAGAAATAGAGAAATGTAAACACTTCCTGAAAAAAGGGTGAATAGGGATGTGAAGGTAAGCATCCTTCAGATCCAAAGACACCAGACAAGCCAGGGGTAGTAAAAGATTAAACAGGGTTTTGAAGAGTAAGCATCTGAAAAGAGGGGACATTTAGAATAGTGCTAATCAGAGAGAGATCTCAGAATAGGTCTCCAAATGCCCTTCTTTCAAGGAACCAGGAACATCCTGGAATAAAAACCCCTTCCCACTTGGGAAGGGGAACAGGTTGAATGGGTCCTTGGTTCACCAGGGAACCTAGGACCTCCAGGAAAGGAGGAAGTTGGTCTAGAAGAGGTTGAGGAATACCTGAATAAGGAGGGACATACTTCCATACCACAAAGCAACCCTGACAAATGATAGAAAGAACTCAAGAGTCTGAAGTGATGAGAAGACAATTTGGAAGACAAAGGAAAAGCCAAAGTGACAAGGAACCTGATCAAGAGAAGGGGGGCAAATTGTTGAAGAGAAGCAGGCTTATCAGATAAAGGAGGCTTCTAGGCCACAGAAGTCTGAGAATCCTTAGCAGAGAAGGCTCACCTACCACCCTTCCTCCCTTTGGAGCTCTGGCAGGGGTGCCTGTGGACAAAAGCAGCTCTAGAAGGATAATTCCTCTGGAACTGGGGATAGGAGAGACAAAAAAATGTTTAAAGTCCTGCAAGATTTTGCCTTTCTCTTGAAAAGAATTAAACAGGTCAGCAGCAGCAGTAGTGCCTAAAAGATGATTATTATCCAAAGGAGCATCCAATAACTTGGCCTTACAAAAACTGGAGATGAAGCCAAGAATAGCATCTCATGATAGACCCTAAAGCCGCAGCCCTGGAAGAGCTATCAGCAACATCATAACTACACTTAATAGTGTAGTGAGCCACTTGAGAAGTAAAACCTAAAGTAGAGAAGGCAGAAGATTTGAAGAATCAGGGAAGTCAGAAATAACCTCACAAGCCTGAGCAATCAAGGCTAGAGCATATCTGGTCATGCGGGTCTGGTAATTATAATGCTAAAGGCCAAAGTAGAAGCAGTGTAAACCTTCTTACCAATCCTCTCCATCGTCCTACTATCCTTATCAGAAGGCAGAAGTTTGGAGGAGGGCAAGAGCTTGGAAAGTTTGTCAGAAGAAACTGACACCACAGCAGGATCAGCAGAAGGACACAAATAAAAATTGATAATCCTCTTGGACCTTATTGAACCTGTCAGATTTCTTAGGAGCAGGAGGCTGAGAATCAAGAGACTTGGAAGCAGCAAAGAAAGTGTCTAACAAGACAGCCAACACAGTAGAAACTGCACATGGTTTAGGAGTATCTCCCAGAAGCAACTCATGATATCTCTTCTGAATATCAGACACATGAGAAGAATCCCACATAAAGTAATCCATCATCCTAGCAATTGTGTCCCCAAAGCAAAATTCCTGAAAAGGAAACTCAGGGCTAATTGACTTCTCATCAGAACTATAAGCCAAAGGTGAAGGCATCAGTGAAGAACAGGACAAGGACCCCTCATCAGACTCTGAATCTTCATCTGAGGAATCCAGTTACCTAGGCCATTCAGAAGGGGTAGAGGTCCAAGGAGGAGCAGGCACTGAAACCACTTGAGGTTTCAGGGCCATCAAAGCAGAAAATAAGCCCTGAGTAAACTTGCCATTCACTTTGAGGATGCTTAGGATGGACTGAAATATGCTTCATCTTTTGTCTTTTCTTGGAAGAGACAGCCCAAACAACTACCAGAGGTTCTGACCCTTGGTGAGATTCAGTAAGTGTAACTGGATCCTCTAGGGGCCTCCAAGATAGTGAACAGCAATTCCATGTTCAGAGCAGATGCCTGCAAAGGCTTAGAAGATGTGAAATGATGGATCCATGCTGGATTCTAACAGGGTCGTGGCAGAGGAATCTGAAGTAGATGCTGAATGGCCTACAGAGCTACTACTCACTTCTAAATGAACATCTGGTGGAGGCTGGACAGGTAAAGAATCTGGCCGAGACTTCTTGGCCTTCTTCTTACCTAGTGGGAGTATCTTGGGGTTAATGGATTCTGCCATGTTACCCTGGGCTAACTGCTTAAGCCATTGTTTTTCAAGATAAATGGCCAGGGAAGACAAATGGCTTCTGAGTGCCTTAGGCACAGATGCATTACAGATACTACAAGAGGTATGGTCACGGGAAGCACCCAAACAAAAGAGACACTATTTGTGATGATCCCTGTGGGAAATATGCCTCCCACAATGACATTTCCCTTCTTGGATGACATGAACTCTAGGTAAGCAAAATGAAATACAAGACCAAAGGAAAAAAAAAACACCCCCAAAGGGGCATTTATCTAATGGCTAGGTATTCAGTACAACAACAAGGCATTCAGAACAATGAGCAATAATGGCGTTCAGACTGGTGACAAAAGTACTAGGTAACTGCATCCATACATCACTTTTATGCTCTACATCCTGTGCAGGGAGCATATATGTGACATACGGTGCATACAAGATCATAAGGCTTTGGTATACTGGCTGAACAGCAGACTGCCCTGGCCAGGAGATCCCTATAGTAAAGAATACTGCAACAGCTACATAGAAGAACATCTCCTTCTCCACATAATGTATAGTCAATGCAACATATGTTTTAACAACCGACTCAATGCCATCTTTCTGGAAAAAAGTAACTGATAAACACATACAAAACCTAAACACAAAAACATCACATTCCTATCTATGATCCCTACCTTTTCTGCCCACCCTTGATAAACCTTTCAAAAAAGTAATATTTAAACAACTCACGGAAGCATTCAAAATTTCCACATTCTCTCCCATCAATTTGACTTCTGGTGTGGCAGGAGTTTAGTGAAGACCTTATACACCCTCACAAATGATATACTTAAAATATAACAAGGCCTTGCTCACAAGTTCCGTTTTCATTGACCTATACAAAGCCTTTGATTTTTATTGAACACAAACTATTACTCAGCTCCATAATTTGTGCTGAGATCAGCTGATATACCCTCCTATGGTTCAGGGATTATGTTAGTAGCAGGCAATTCAAAGTTAAGTTGGACTCCCCCATCTCTCTATTTTCCCTCTAAAGAATGGGGTTCCTCAGGGGGCAATGTTATACCAGCTATTGTTCACCTTGCTTATTAATAAACTGCCAATGGATCTCCTTCATATCACTTATTAACCTTTATGCTAATGACATGGTCATTTAGAAGACTGAAACCACTCCTGTAAGCATCAAAAAAGAATTTGAAAACAACTTTTCCAACATATCCATCTAGCCTACAAATAACAAGCTTGTGTTTCTAAACAACAAAGTTACTCATAACTGCTATCTTAATGAGGTCTCTGACATCTCCTCTCTGGGCGAGTAATCAAGGGATCTGAATCCTCACCGCTGGCATTGGAGAGGGACATTCATTTGTAATACAAATGGATACACTCAGTATTTCCAGATGCAGACCTCTATGCATCAAGCAGAATTTCCCTTAGGAACACACAGGGAACACAGTCAGCCCTGGGTCTGAATTTCTTTGTATCTATCTCCCTCCAGATGCCCCAGTAAGGCTCCTCACTAGCACAGCTATGGGGTTAAGTCCTCAGCTGAGTGACCAAGCCAAGTCCTCCAGCACCCTATCTGTGAAACCAATGCATCGTGTCTGTGCTCCAAGTAGCTGACACACACATACTGTGAGATTTAATTTTCACACACACACACACACACACACACACACACACACACACACACACACACACACACACACACACACCTGGGAAAGGCTGGCATGAATTCACCCGCTGTGCCCCCTTCTACCCAAATTTATAAGGTAGTTATCCCTGCCATCAGACACTACAAAGCCAGCTATCTAAGGCTCTTGCAAGGGTACCCAGTTATACTGAGTGAAATTAATATTAATACACATGGTAATGTTGATCAAACAGCCAGGCTTCAGGAGTGGCCACAGTGTCACCAATAGATATAAGTACTCTCAAAGGTTAAAATATACTGTAAAACACCAGCCACAATGAGAATTTTAAATATATTTAATAATAAATAATAAAAGAACATAAAACTACAACATATCTATTTACAGTAAGCACCAGAGTTTGAATCACAAAAAAATATTAAAAATAACACAGCTGGAAAGAGTCACAAAGTTAGAGAAAAACAATACTTAACTATTCTCACTATATTTTCCTGACTGATCTGGAAAATTACTGTTCCTACTTACTTAATAGAGCAAGGCAAAGTGAAGTAGGTGAGGGATCATTCTATGTTAGATTCCAAGAAACAGACTGCCCTGAGACTTCTGTCTCGCCTAATATTAAAATATTGTTTCTGTACAGAATGACATCACATACATCTGGTCATCTGACTTCTGTTTCCCATGCAACCCCCACTGCTAGAAACTGCCAGGATTTAGCACCTACATGTCAATAATACACACACAAGATCATTGCCCAGATGTGGTGCAGTTTATGGAAGTCATGAAACAATTATAAACTTCTACTCCTACAGAGACTAACAAACCATGCTTCTTTCAGACATTGCATCTCTGGCTTCATTCAAAATCATGACATAACATCTTTATGGCCTAGGGGCAGTAATTTAATTTCTTACTATTTTTCCAAAGTCAGGTGGACCTCTTCTCTTCTAGTATCCTGTGTTAAAACATATACATTTAAACAGTTACAATAATACATGTATATTTCTTTTTATGTCCAGTATGGCACATTGTTGGTACATGTTTGACACAAGCAGCTTTACAAATACATTTTTCAACACAAGTATCTGTACAAATCAGTTTCATATACAAATGACATAAAATTCTTTACAAAATTCCAGCTAGCTGTGCTGGCATATGTTACACATCCACTGCTCTGCTTCACCTGTCATAGGTGGTAATACTTCACATTGTCACAATGTCATAGCCTAAATTTCCCCCACCATATTACACAGCCCCCTACTTACAATAATTGCATTTCTTTTTTTAAACAGGGACTTATTCCAGACTTCACCCCCAATATCCTCCTCCCCTTATTCCTCCACTTCTAGTTCTCATAAAACAACCCTCATTTTACACACTGTTTGCATCCTTTGAAACTGTATATTTGTACAATCTGTATATATATTTGGCAACATGTTAGTGTTGTTAGTTTAGTAATATAAACCTTTTATGTATCTATTACACGTGCATGACATATTGTAGTTGTGTACATTTGTATATTGAACATCCTGGGCTGAGCCTGAAAATGTTCCAGTTTTATCAAGAGCTCTACTCTAGTTAACAAATGAAAATAAAAGTAAATAATGGGGGAAGCTGTAGCTAATGGAAGTCCTCGCTTGTCTGCCTCAGACGTTCAGTCTTGGAGGAACTGTTTATTAGAGTAAATGTACTACAGTGTATTTGACCCTTATTCTATTTATTTATTATTATTTTTTTTTTTGACATTTGTTTACCAGGAAAGTCTGACTGGTCCAGAAAGTGCCCATTTTCAGTAGAGGCCTGGGGAGAAAAGCTCCAGTATCACAGTATTTCAAAAATCAAGTGCACATATTTTCAGTCACAAAGTATCGTTACCCTGCAAGACATGAGTGAAACAATGTTGCAATGAGAAAAACATGCAACATATGTTTCATAGTAGAGTGAAAAACAGTAACATGAGCTGAAAAGAATATGTGAGGAAAAATTCAATAGTCATATTATTCGTTACATTGATTAGTATGTGGTAAATGAGACCTGAAACAATTCTAATAGGTTCATAGGTTCATACTAGGCTATCTGCCCTAGGGCATTTATAAGCCTAGCCAGAGTGTGTTTGGCTTTTGACACCCATTTTAAATTAATTTTGCTATGCCCTTTTTCGAGGTTAGTATGCTGTGCCTCTAACAGTGACACAGAAGTGATACCTGGGGTAAACCTACGATCTACCATCCACTCATCAAGATTCCTCTTGAAGAGAGTCAATGAGGGACTCTGCCTAACCTGGACTGGGATTTTATTCCAGAGTGAAGGGAGCCTCTGGGTTATGAATCTGTCCCTCCAGCATGTCCTATTTATTTCAGTGCTGAGGTTCAAGTCTGTCGAGCGCATAGCTCGATGGGATTTGGATTTTCTGAGGTGCAGCATATCCATTAATTCCGGGTTGGACATGGCTTTATACGTCAGGCACAGATCGCCTCTGAGCAGGCAGTATGCCACTGAGTAGAGCTGGAGTTTCTTTAACCGGGCAGCATATGGCATCTGTTTGAGCCCTTTGATCCTCTTGGTGAGGTACTTTTGGGGTCTTTCCAGTTGCTGCAGGTGTCTGGTAAGGTACATCCCAAAAGGGGCATTGTACTCGATTATGGGCCTGATGAAGGATGAGTAAAGAGGTACGATGACCTCCTCTGATCTAGATGTGAATCCCTTCATGATTAGGTGGGCTATATAAACTGTTTTTCTAACCACTTTGGCCACGTGGTTTTCAAATGAGAGATTGCTATCAACTTGGGTCCCCAGGTCCCTAATTACTTCTTCCATATTTAATGGATTACCACCTATGTGGTAATTTGTGGGCACTTTGTTTTTGCCAAAGGGGATGACTATACACGTTTTGGCATTTAGCTTGAGGCCATGGCTCTGGCACCAGTTGTCTGTTTCTATGAGGCCCTTTTGTAGGATGCTTGTGTCAACTGGAGAGTCGATTATGGTGCCTAGTTTGCAGTCATCTGTGAACTTGGTCAGCCACAGTCCTTCTGTGTTGGCCTGTACCTCCGAGAAATATATACCGAACAAGAGAGGTCCCAGGACTGAGCCTTGTGGGATGCCACTTGTAACTGGTTTGGAGTCTGACATGACTCCAGCAATTCTAACCATGTGGGTTCTGTCCTTGAGCCAGTTTGCAACCCATCTTGTGACATAGGGGTTTATATTTAAGCTGGTGAGCTTATCTATAATGCCCGAGTTGGGTATTGTATCGAAGGCTTTTGTGAGGTCCAGGTAGGCTGTGTGGACCACCTTCCCCTCATTGATGGCCTTGGTGACTGTTTCAAAGAAATCAACCAGGTTTAAGAGGCAGGATCTGCCCTTAACAAAGCCGAACTGGGTAGGATCCAGTGTCTGTAGGTCCCCAATATCTTTATTTATGAGGTCCATGATGATCCTTTCCATAGCTTTGCAGACCAAGCTAGTCAGGCTTATGGGGCAATAGTTTCCAGAATCCGTTGAGGCACCACCTTTGTGGAGAGGGACAACTGTTTCTGTACGCCACTCTTTGGGTACATATCCTGTAGTAAGACTGAGATTGAACAGTAGTTTTATGTTTGGGTTTAGCTCTTCTTGGAGTTCATGTAGGACGCAGCCTGGGACACCGTCTGGTCCCATTGATGCTGTGTTTTTTGCTTTGGAGAGAGCGGCTCTTACCTGAGCATCTGAGATGTCAGGGGGCAGCACTCTGCTGGGATAAATATTTGCCCTTTTGGTGGGGGGGGGGAACGTTTGCGCTGAACCTGTCAGCTAGGATGTTGGCAATGTCTGTGGGTTCGGTGTATTTTTTGTCATTTTGGACTAATTCTGAGCATATCTGGGAATTCCCACCCAGGTTCCTAACATAGCTAAAGAAAGCCTTGTGATTATCCTTAGTGTCCTGTGCAATTTTTCTCTCAAAGCTGGCCTTAGACGATTTTATGAGTGCCCGTAGTTTTTTGCTAATACTGATCAGAAATGCCTTCCCTTTTTGGGATTTTGCTCTATCATGTAGTAGCTTCCTCCTTCTATTGTATAGTTTGTTTATGGCTGGGGTCCACCAGACAGGACGCCTGCCTTTGGAGGATTGGGTCTTGGTTTTATTTGGGATTGCATGATCCATGCATTCCTGAAGGTGTTCATAGAATGTGTTTATAAAGGATTCTGCGGTCTGGGCCATATTTTCCACAGGCCCGGGGGCTTTGAAGGATTCCACCTCAGTTTTGAGGAGTGCAAAGTTTGCTTTAGAGAAGTTTTTCACTGTGGTTTTCTGGGCAGGGGGTGAAGTCGGGATGTGAATATCCAGTGAGATTAGTTTATGGTCTGATCTTACCAGTGAGGGATACACTTCTGGTCTGGAGCATAGAGCCCCCATGTTGGTGATGATCAGGTCCAGTATGTTTTCCCCTCTTGTGGGAGTGGTAACAAATTGTTCCATAGCATTTGAGTTTATAAATTCTAGGAACCTTTGGGCTAGGGTGTTGGAGCTAGAGTAATGCTCCCAGTCTATGTTTGGGTAGTTGAAGTCACCCAATATAATGGTGTTTGGAGAGACCTTCATATTTTCCAGTGTTCTCAGGAAGGCCAAGTGGGGTTCCTGGGTTTGGGAGGGTGGTCTGTAGCAGGCTATAAACCAGAAGGCAGTTTTACCCACTGTTAGTTGCACATGGATAGTCTCTGATGCTTCGTGCTGCGCCACCAACCTGGAGGTGTGGGTATCTTTGATGAATATTGATACTCCCCCTCCTTTTGTGGTTTGGTCCAAGTTTTGGGGCTGAAAAGCATGGTATGAGGTATAACCTGGTAGTGCTGGGGTGCTCTCGGGAGCCCTGAACCAGGTTTCTGTTACTGCACAGATATCGATGTTCTCCATGCTAAGGAGAGTTTCGAGTGCGGGCATCTTGAGGTTTAGATTTCTGGCATTGAGTAGCATTACTCTTAGTTTCTTATCCCTTGTGATACCTATGGAGGTGGGTTTGTCTTTTGAGCCTTGCCTAAAAAAGGCACTATGGGGGTGGCAAGAGCCTTTGCCAATATCCGAAAGCCCAGGGGTGACAGGTGCAAGCCATCCCTAATGAAGCATCGTGGCTTGTCGAGCATGTCATCCCAGGCTGACAGGCATTGGATCCCCTTTGAATGACACCAATACTTAAGCCAATTGTTGAAATTGATCATCTTGTCTTCATATTGTGGCATCATTCTTGGTGAGGGTAATATGCTACTCAAGGTCAGGGTCATACCGGCCTGGGCTACATGCTCAGAGAGCTCCTCTATGTCTCTTTTCATGTAGTCCAGGGAGGTACATCTCAGGTCATTCACACCAGCATGGACAATGACTGAGTCATATTTGTACATGCCTTGGAGTGACCTGAGTGCTTGTGTTATGTGGCGGATCCTAGCGCCCGACAGGCAGCTCACCGTGACCTTCTCCTTGTTCAGCCTGGTGAGCGTGACGTCAGTGTGCCTGACGATAGAGTCACCTATTACACGTGTATCAGGTGTGTTGTTTAGCCTTAAGGGCTGTGACTGTTCGATGCACTGGCTTTGTGAGCTATGTGTTGCACGTGTTTTGTTTTGGGGTAGCGGTTGCTTGGGTGTCTGCTTTGGAGGCCTCTGCTGCTTAGGCAGATTTTTATTTAGAGCCTCCAAGTATGTTTTTGTGTGTTTATGTGTTTAGTTTGCTGTCGTGGTAGGTCTATGTGAGACTGGAATTGTAGTGAGTGTGGTTTCCATCTCCTCCTGAATGGTTACACCAGTACTGAGTTGAGAGAGCTTAGCCTCCAGTTTGGCTATATGGTTGCATCTCTCACATGTGTTGGAATTTGTTGGGAGGAGGAGAGGGTTGTCTGTGTACATGAGGCAGTTGTAACATTGCCTCAAGATTCCCAGATTCACCAGCTGGACCAGAGAGGAGATTGACAACTGACATTTGGACATGCTAGAATAGTATTGGGAATTCCTTTATAATTGAAAAAAAGGGCCAATGGGGAACAAGGTACTCAAGGGGAGTTTGTGAGGGTGTAGTGCTTTTAAATTTTTAGTGCTGACTTATATAATTGCTTTAGTGAGCAAGTGCCAGGCTTTAGAGTAGGAATAGGGTGTTTATTATGAGAACTAGATCAGTTCTAAGGGAAAAAGCGAAGAGCAGACTTTGTGGAGCAGAGAATGGTTTAAACCCAATTAAGAGGAGCTGCCCGATGCTGCGCCATGCGCAAAATCGTGCAAAGCCACGCCAAAGCGGGTTTTATACAGGGGGACTTGAAAGAGCTAGAAATTGGCCCAAAATGGCCAATAGACTACCAGATTCTTGTGCTGGGAACACTCCTCCAGGGATACATAGGCTGCTCTAAGCTCCCCACTGCCACTGGTGAACAAAGAAGCCTCCCTTTATCCAAGAAAGGAAATGGGCAACACAGGAACTTTCCAAAAGTCCAGAATACAGCAAAGCCTGTATTTGGACTACTCTAGGTCAGGAAAGACGGGAAACAAGGATATTTTTTTTTTTTCTTTTGCAACAAACAGCAGGAAAATTCAATAAATATGTAACACAGGCTAGTGCACTTGAGTGTGTAGCCTCAACAGGTAAATGCAACAAACAGGACAAACTTTAAAAGTGCATGTGCAAAAACAACTTTAAACAGTTTAAAACAGTTCATGAAGCAGAAATACTTGCAGTTTAGCTAGATTGGACAGTCGCCCAGGTAGTAGCAGGAAAAAAAACAATTTTATCAGGTTAGCAGTCGCTCTTTTAGCCTCTCTGCTGCTAGCACCACTCTGCAGGACCACAAGGAGCTTGGCTGAGTAGTAACAAGCGCAAAAACTGCGCCAAAGTGGGTTTTATACAGGGGGACTTGAAAGATCTAGAAATTGGCCGAAAACGGCGAATAGACTATCAGATTCTTGTGCTGGGAACACTCCTCCAGGTATAGATAGGCTGCTCTAAGCTCCCCACTGCCACTGGTGAACAAAGAAGCCTCCCTTTATCCAAGAAAGGAAATGGGCAACACAGGAACTTTCCAAAAGTCCAGAATACAGCAAAGCCTGTATTTGGACTACTCTAGGTCAGGAAAGACGGGAAACAAGGATATTTTTTTTTTTTTTTTTTTTTTTTTTTTGCAACAAACAGCAGGACAATGCAATAAATATGTAACACAGGCTAGCGCACTTGCGTGTGTAGCCTCAACAGGTAAATGCAACAAACAGGACAAACTTTAAAAGTGCAGGTGCAAAAACAACTTTAAACAGTTTAAAACAGTTCATGAAGCAGAAATACTTGCAGTTTAGCTAGATCGGACAGTCGCCCAGGTAGTAGCAGGAAAAAAAAACACTTTTATCAGGTTAGCAGTCGCTCTTTTAGCCTCTCTGCTGCTAGCACCAATCTGCAGGACTAGCACCAATCTGCAGGACCATGAGGAGCTTGGCTGAGTCTAATAATATATTTAAAGAGATATCAGAGATTACATGATTAGAAACAGTGAGGTGAAAATGTGCAGTGTCTTAGTATGAGAGAGGTGTTCATTTTATGGTTATAGAAGGAAGAAGGATGGAGAGAAGGAGACTGTAAGAAGAGTGCAGGTAGGGGGTCTTCAGGTAACTTAGGTGAGTAGGGAGCAAAGAAGTAGAGGAAAGGTCTGCAGAGTTGAAGTAGATAAGGTAAGGTAGTGGGTAAAAACAATAGAAAGAAGTGGAGTAGGAGACTGGAGAGGGTTGTGAAGTGTGATCTAGGCTGAAGCGGGTGCGTGAAGTTAAGTTCAGCCAAGACTGGCTCAGGAGCAGGTCCAAGATTTTGTAGGGTATTCTTTTAGGGAGCATTTAAAGGTGGATAGGTTAGAAATAGTTCTGGTGTTTAGAGGTAAGGAGTTCCATTTTTTGCTACTGGGTATGAATATAGGATTTGTCCAGGGGACTTATTTGGTTTATTTATGGTGAGAAGTTGTTTGCCTTCTGCTCTGAGAGTTCTTTTAGAGAAATATATGTTGATTAAAGGGGTAAGAGCTGGGCAGCCTAATGGTTGGGTATGATTTTATGTACTGTTATAAGTTGAATGTAGGAGAGGTGGAGGGGGAGTTCCAGCCAGCTAAGGGTGTGCAGACCTTTACAGTGGTGGGTAAAGGAGGATGAATTGGTAGAAAACTGGGCAATTTTGTTGTTGCAGCTTTCAAGTTTGTTTTTTATGGAGAATTGCAAATTAATTAGAACTGGTGCTCCATAGAGTAGGGAGGACAGAGGGTAGGTTTTGGCTAGAGTAATTTTTGTGGGTGTGCTCAAAAAATGATTGTTTCTGTATAGCATGCCTATTTTTGATAGGTTTTCTTGATATTGCTTTGAACATGGAGGTCAAATTTAAGGTTATCATCTATTATGACTCCTAATAGTTTTTTATGGTGGACTAACTCAATTTCAGTGCCATTTGGCAAAATCATTTTGAAAGATGCTTTGTTAGGGGTGTAAGTTTTGGGGGTAAAGAGGAGGAGTTTGTTTTTTCAGAGGTTGAGTAGTAGTTGTGCCTTTGTAAGCTAGGTTTCAATGGAGATGACAGCTTATTGAGTGATTTCTTGGAAGTGAGTTCAGGTGTTTGAAGAGCAGATGATGGCAGAGTGATCTGCATATTGAATCAAGGTGCCTTCACAAGAAGATTTATGTAGCTTATTGATAACTATAGTAGAGGACCAAGGATGGATCCTTGTGGGAGTCTTGTGGAAGTGGAAGGTATGCGGAGATGCACCCTTGCCATTTTACAGCTTGTTGCATGTTGGCAAGGTAGCTAGAGAACTATTGAATAGATGAAGATGCTATACCCAGGGTGGAAAGTTGATTGAGGAGTTTTCTGTGAGAGACCAAGTCAAAGGCTTTTGATAGATGTGGAAATACTGCAGATACAAGTTTATGAGAGTTGCAAGCTTCATTGACTGTCTGTAAATTATAGTAATGCAGTAGAGGTGCTATGGTCAGGCCAAAATCTATGTTGCATGTTGGTGATTAGCTTATTTTGTAAGACATAGTGAGAAATTGCTGATGAATACATCTTTCAAAGATTTTAGAAAGGGGAGACAGGATGGCTATGGGATGGAAATTTGTAATGTCAGTGGAATTATCTCCTTTATGTAAGGAGGTAATGTGTGCCATTTTCCACAAATTAGGGACACAGGATTCTGTTATTGATATATTAATAAGAATTCTGATTGGGAATGCTACCGCATCTGCAGCTAGATTTAGGTATTCTGGGAGATGGTTGTTGGCTGCGGAGGAACAAGATTTTAGTTTACATAAAAGCTTTTTTATGAGAGTTATAGAAACTGGTTGAAAGATAAAGTGGGTGGAGTTGTCTAAATGTGTATTGGAGAAGATGCAGATAGGTGAGTTTTCTGAAGGAAATGTGCTAAGATTTAAGGTAGGAGGAGTTGGCTGTGTGGAAGGGGGTGTGTTAGGTGAGTTTGTGGTTAAGTGGGCTGTGCATTCAATGAAGTATGTATTGAAATAGATAGCTGTCTGAGGAGGGGGAATGTCTGGGTATGGGCTAGGATCCTTTTTGTACCTGGGCTGATGAGAGAGAATATGGAGGACCAGAATTATTTAGGGTTATTTTTATGGCTATCTTGTAGGTAAGTATAATAAGACTTTTTATTTCTATTAACTTGTTTCTTGACTTCGTTTTGTCATTTTTATTCGTTTACAAGTTAATCCATACTTTGTCTCTGTCTTTCATAAGGAGTTTGCATTGGTTGGTGAGCCATAAGGTATAGCTGTTTTTAATTCTTTTTGTACACTGTGGGGCTAAGGTGTAAATAATATTTAGAAATTATGCATTGAAGTATTCAACTGCATCATTTAAGGGGTCTTTTTAGGATGGACTAGTTAACTCCCTTCAAAGATTCAATGAAAGACTCCTTGGAGAATTTGGAGAGATTACACGTAGTTTGAGCTTATGTTCCTTGTTAGTTGTGTAATACTACTGTGGGTACAAGCTGGCAGGTGATCAATTAGTGTATCAGGGACAATACCTGATGAGGTAAAATTAGATAGGGTGGTAACTAGAATCCAGTCCAGGATAGATTGTATAGATTGGATAGGATTCTACCCACTATATCTACCCTCTAAAACCTAAACCAGTCAGCATTTCTATATCTTGCTCAGTTCTTAATGTCACACCCAATCACTATATAAACTACTCCCTTCTTCCTCACCCAAACATTCACAGCATTTCTATGAAATATAATAAGAACCTAGTCAAACTATTCAAAAGCCTAGTTACTATAGCATCCAAACTAACTCTTAGTGGGGACATACACCCAAATCCCGACCCTGACACCAATTGGAACAATTCACCCTCACAACACATCAACTACCCTCAGACAACAATCATTCCCCAGAGAAACAAAAATGATATACTACTGTTAAATATTAATATTAGAAGTATCAACAACGAAGGCCGTGATGGCAGCCTCTCCCTAGACTCTCCTGGCCATTGTTCTCATTACCGAAATCTGGCTAAAGCCTAATAGTCCCTATAATGAAATTCTCCCTCCAGGTTACAACATAAGACATCGAGAAAGAATAGGAAACAGAGGTTGAGGTGTGGCATGACTTTATAAAAGCCACCTTTCATTAGAAATCCTAAATGTAAACACACCAAACTTCAATAGTGCTGAGATAGTTCTTACCAAACTGAACATTAACGCCAAAAAACAAATAAACTTAATAGGCAACTATATCCCACCAGGGGATAATATCCTAACATTAGAAAATATATTGCACTGGACCACAGTAACACTCCCCCCAGGCAAAAATAATCATGGGTGACTTTAATTTAGACTGCTGAGACTGCAATTCCCATAATCCTGAAAACTACATCAATCTGCATGGCTATACCCAACTCATAAAAACACCCACTAGGATTGATAAAGCATTCAGTAAACACTCTGCCCTTGACTGGATCTTAACAAATAGACCAACCCCCCTCTCAAGCTGGTTGTCTCCCAGATAGCCTAACTCACCCAATAAAACCTCATAAATTCCAACGCCTTGGATCAACTTATTCACACCCCCACCAGGGGCAGCAATATCCTAGACCTGGTCATTACCAACATGGGCAACCGGTGTTCCACACCAGAGGTCAATTCCTAGTTGGTCAGATCCGACCACAAGCTAATCACCCTAGACATCCACACCCCACCCCCACCCCCAATTAGGGAAACCACCGTAAAATATTTCTCCAAAGCCAACTTCACACTTCTTAAGACAAAAGTGGCAAACTTCATGACACCAATGCAGACGGACAATAGAGGTACAATTGCTAAATCCTACACAAATGCACTTTATAAGCACTTACATGAGTGCATGGATCATGCTATCCCTAATAGAACCAAGGCGCTATCCTCCAAAAAAAGGAAACCAATCTGATGGTCCCCTACCATAAACAAACTCTACAACAGAAGAAAGAAACTGTTGCAAAAATGAGTAAAATCCCATGACCGGAGGAACTCCCTGGTCAACCTCATTAAGAAGCTAAGATCCCTCATAAAATCCTTCAAAGCTAGTTACGTAAACAAAATTGCTACTGACTCTAAAGACAACCACAAAGCATTCTATAGCTATGTCAAGAATCTCAATTGCAACACTCAGATCTGCTCTGAGTTACAGCACAATGGCACTAAATATATAGAACCAACTGATATTGCCAACATCCTGGCAGATAGGTTCAGTGCTAACTTTACCCCCCTCTCACCCCCTAGAGGACCCATCTCTATACCAGAAGAATGCAAAATTCTTGTAATCATGGCTGCATAGGTAAAAAAACACACTCTCCAAAGCCAAGAACACAGCATTCATGGGACCTGACAATATCCCAGGCTGCGTTCTACATGAACTACAGAATGAACTGGCACCCTACCTAAGTACCATGTTCAATCATAGCCTCACCTCAGGCTTTGTGCCCACTGAATGGCACACTGTGACGGTTATCCCACTCCACAAAGGGGGAGCCATGACAGACCCCAGGAACTACCTCCCCATTAGCCTGACGAGCCTGGTCTACAAGGCCAAGAAACATATCATCATGGAACTCATAAACAAAGACATTGGTAATCTCCAAACTCTGGACCCTACACAGGGATCTCAGCTTCTTATTGAGGCTGACCAGGGAGTTTCTCCAATCATGGGATTTTACTCTTTTTTGCAACAGTTTCTTTCTATTATTGTAGAGTTTGTTTATGGCAGGGGACCACTAGATTGGCCTCCTTTTTTTTGGAGGATAGCATCTTGGTTCTGTTAGGGATTGCATGATCCATGCACACATGTATGTGCTTATAAAGTGCATTTGTATAGGATTCAGCAGTCGTACCTCTATTGTCTGTCAGCATTGGTGTCGTAAAGTTTGCCACTTCTGTCTTAAGAAGAGTGAAGTTGGCTTTAGAGAAATTTTTTACGGTGGTTTCCCTAATGGGGGGTGGGGGTGGGATGTGGATGTCTAGGGTGATTAGCTTGTGGTCGGATCTGACCAACAAGAAATTGACCTCTGGTGTGGAACACCGATTGCCTGTGTTGGTAATGACCATGTCTAGGATATTGCTTATGTCAATCTACCCTTGAATGGTTCCATGATTACTTATCTGGATGCTAGCAAACAGTACATTGGCAACAGTCCCTATCACCCCATCTCCCAGTGACCCTAGGAGTCCCTCAAGGCTCAGTCTTATGCCCCCTACTCTTCTCATTGTTTACTAACAGTCTATATCACCCCCACAGGCCTGAGTCATATACTAACAGTCTATATCACCCCACAGGCCTGAGTCGTATACTAACAGTCTATATCACCCCACAGGCCTGAGTCGTATACTAACAGTCTATATCACCCCACAGGCCTGAGTCGTATACTAACAGTCTATATCACCCCACAGGCCTGAGTCGTATACTAACAGTCTATATCACCCCCACAGGCCTGAGTCGTATACTAACAGTCTATATCACCCCACAGGCCTGAGTCGTATACTAACAGTCTATATCACCCCACAGGCCTGAGTCGTATACTAACAGTCTATATCATCCCACAGGCCTGAGTCATATACTAACAGTCTATATCACCCACAGGCCTGAGTCGTATACTAACAGTCTATATCACCCCACAGGCCTGAGTCGTATACTAACAGTCTATATCACCCCACAGGCCTGAGTCGTATACTAACAGTCTATATCACCCCACAGGCCTGAGTCGTATACTAACAGTCTATATCACCCCACAGGCCTGAGTCATATACTAACAGTCTATATCACCCCACAGGCCTGAGTCGTATACTAACAGTCTATATCACCCCACAGGCCTGAGTCGTATACTAACAGTCTATATCACCGCACAGGCCTGAGTCGTATACTAACAGTCTATATCACCCCACAGGCCTGAGTCGTATACTAACAGTCTATATCACCCCACAGGCCTGAGTCGTATACTAACAGTCTATATCACCCCACAGGCCTGAGTCATATACTAACAGTCTATATCACCCCACAGGCCTGAGTCGTATACTAACAGTCTATATCACCCCACAGGCCTGAGTCGTATACTAACAGTCTATATCACCCCACAGGCCTGAGTCGTATACTAACAGTCTATATCACCCCACAGGCCTGAGTCGTATACTAACAGTCTATATCACCCCACAGGTCTGAGTCGTATACTAACAGTCTATATCACCCCACAGGCCTGAGTCGTATAATATGCAGATGATTTGACAGTGATATGTGCTGCTACTAACATGCACAAACTTCAAACAATAACTCAAAAAATATCCTATCTATAGAGATGTGGCTAACAAATTCCCAATTAATTCTAAATCCCCAAAAAATGAAACTTATGATTTTCCATCCCACAAAACCAATAGTACCCACTACCACATTTAACACTGTGTCATTAAATAACACTATCATCACCCCGTCAATGCATACCAAATTACTAGGAGTCGAAATTGATTCCAACATGAGATTTCACATACACATTTCTGAAACAGTAAAAAAAGTACACAAAAGACTTGTAATGCTATATAGAAACAAACACTACTTCACAAAAAGCACTAAAACCTCTATTGCCCAATCTCACCTGATCTTTTCTGCTCTACGCATCTCCCATACTCATAAATCTAAAAAAATCTGAGTTAGCAAAACTGGAATCCTGTTACAACAAGTGGAGTACCACAGGGTTCCATCCTGGGACCTCTCCTGTTTGGTATCTACTTCTCTGAAGTACAGGCTAACAAAGAATGCCTCTGGCTAACGAAGTTCGCAGATGACTGCAAACTAGGAGCCATAGTCAAGTCCCCAAATGATGTGGACATGCTACAGAAGGGCCTCACTGAGACAGATGCCTGGTGTCAGAGCCATGGCCTCAAGCTCAATGCCAAAAAGTGCAGTGTCATCCCCTTTGGTAAAAACTCTGTACCCATGAACTACCACATAGGCAGCAATCTACTTAACACTGAGTACATAGAGTACAACGCCCCTTTTGGAATGTACCTCACAAGATATCTGCAGCAGCTGGAAAGGCCACAGAAGTACCTCACAAAGAGGATTACTGGCCTCAAACAAATGCCCTACACTGACCACCTCAAAAAACTCCAGCTTTACTCCATAGCATAGCGCCTACTCCAAGGTGATCTTGGCATGGATATAAAGCTATGTCAAACCCAGAGCTGTTGGACATGCTACACCTAAAGAAATCCCAATCCCTCTGAGCTACACGCTTTAGGGACCTAAACCTTGTCAGCACAATAAACAGGACATGCTGGAGGGATAGATTCCTGTTCCAGAGACTTCCCATACTCTGGAACAGGCTACCCATCTATGTCAAGCAAAGTTCTTCATTAGCACTCTTCAAGAAAAATCTTGATGAGCGGATGGGAAATAGGAAATACACCCCAGGGATCACTTCTGTGTCTCTGCTCGACAGTGGCACAGGAAAATAACTTCCTTGAGTTACGTAAGCCAGGGAACCTTGTTGGCTAGGTTTATGTAGGCCCTTGGGCTGATAGCCTAGTACCTACCTATGAACCTATGAGCAAGGTTGCCAGATATGTTACTAACCCAGCATCTAGATCCCACCATTGTACAGCACTCAAACAACTCACCTGGCTTGAACTCCCCCAACTCCTTCTCTCTAACCAGTTAGCTACAGCCCATAAAATATTTTACCAGCCTAAGAAAATACCATCCTTACAAACATTACTGCAACTACGTTCCTCTGTCAGAACTCTACGCTCCACCAATAACCCCCTCATTAAAATCAGCATTACTAATAACCCAGCTGGAGAGTCCCTTTTCTCAAATTATATTGGCAGAATCTGGAATAAACTACTTCATGACATTATATCTATTCCAGCTCTACCACAATTTAAAACAATGCTAAAAAGTCACTTATCAAGCAAATGGCTGTGCCGTTGCTCTCCTCCTGACTAAGCCATCCCTCTCTACTCTATGCCTCTAGCTCTCTTATAGATAAAGTATAAGTCCTCATTATGCATTATTTGTACTTTATTTCACTATATTTGTATAATTTAACATGTGAATGAGCTACAAGATGGGTTATTAATTGTTAGCTAAAAGATTGGCGAATGATTTGTTTAACACTGTTATCTACTTCTTGTATTGTGTTCTGTGCTCTGAACTACATTCTTGTATTGTTATAATGTACTTTTTATGTGGAGCTTTTCTCCCCGGGGCTTTGCTGTGAAAGGACATGTGTCCAGTCAGAGTTTCCTAGTAAACAAATGGAAAATAAAATAAATAGATAAATAAATGTTGATGTATTAATAAGTTGAGTGAATCCAAACAGGTTCATGCTGTCGATCACTGAATTTGTGGATAAAGACTGCCAGTCAAGGTTTACATCACCCAGGAGGATAATTTAATTTGTGATTGTATCTGCTATCCAGGATAGTATGTTTTAAAGCATTGGAATGTTCTGTCCTTGGGGGATACATACACAGCAATGCATATGCTCTTGGCTTTATTACGTTTTAGGAATGAGATTAGAATTTCTGCTTTCCAAAAGTTGGGATTGTGCCTGTACAGGGAGTTACTGTGAGCATATTTGGAAAGATTATAGCTATTATACCTGCGTTTTTATGATTTCTACTGAGCCTAAAAACATTATAACCAGGGGGTGGTATTTCAGCATCCTTTATTTCAGGCATTAGCCATGTCACATTTGTGGCTAGGATGTCTGGATTGTTTTGGGTCATCCAGACATGAAAATCTGTGATTTTGTTGTATATGCTTCTAATATTTTGAGAGACTATTTTAAAACTTTTAGGGTGTATTTTATTGTTTGGGGTTTGATTGGGAAGTGGTTGGGTGGATGTCACCATACTTATGTATGGTGGATAAAGAAGATTTGTTTATTATGGATTTTTTTGCAGATATTGGTAAAAGCATTACTTTAACATTGGTATTGACATTTTTTAGTATTTTGGGGTTACAACACTGGAATGGAGTTATGGGAAATAAGCTTGAAGAGATTTTTGAGTAGCTAGGGGGGAGATGGTTGATACATGAGGATGAAGTTATGGTTGAGGTGTACTTATTTGTTATTACTACCAGTGGTGATGTTAGGAATGAGAGGATGAAGATGAATAAGGTGATATAGGAAGGAAATAGCATGTTTAGTGCTGTAGAAATCTTGCAGTATGGTTAGGTGAAGTAATGAGCAGTGATATAGTGCAGAGAATGGGTAGAGTTTGATGAGGAGGGAGCAAGCGATGGTATAGAAATAACAGTTTGTAATTGGGTAGAAACGTAGGTACAGGATAGGTGGGTGAATACAGGAGGTGGAGTAAGTGAGGTATAAGTGTAGATGTAGTGGAGGTGGGTGGGAATTGGGGATGGGGCAGGGGAGCTGAGTGAAGCCTAAGCATAAGGAGGGCTGAACGGATTGAGTCTGCCAATGGTGGAGTAAGTACTGGGAGAACTATCAGTAAAACTGCAGCAAAACAGGAGGTAAGACAAATGCTGATAATTTTGAAGACGGTAACACAAGCTGGTAAATTGTTGTTAGCATACATCTAAGTTAACTGCAAAAGGCAGTATTGCTGTGACATTGTTTTTTCAATAATGCTGTAGTAGCTGGAGAAACGACTGAGATGAGGGAAGGGCCAGTTGGGCATTTCAATGGAATGCAGTTACTCCACCCCACATGTGGTTTACCAGCAAAAACAAATGATCAGTGAGGAAGAATATTTGTGGATACAAAGACAAGGTCCTTGAACTCTAAATACTTGACATGAGTTACAGTATTTAATTTAATGGCTAGGGGCTTTTATTGCTTTTCCAGGGATTTTTTTTTACCCTGCTAAAGTAAAATATACTGAAGTCTTAATTTAGCTTCACCTTCAGCAGTAAAAGGCTTGTGGGAGGGGGTGGAGGTGTCCCTCCAGCAGATTCAACACTACAGTGCAGAACACACTAATGAATAAGTGATGGAAAACAATTAAGTTTACTTAGAGTATTGGAAATTGTCGTACATAGATTTTAACTGAAGGTATTGTTACTTTTGAACTTTTGAATACACAAACAGAAGAATGTGAGCAATCCAAAGGACACCACAATTTATTCCAAAATAGTTAAGCGCTTTCCTCTCCACTACAGAGACTTCCTCAGAACAAAACATTAGCCTCACCCAACCAAGTTAAATACCCCCACCAATTATTCAATTGAGCAACAATTAAAATTTAAAACCGTATCATAACATTCAACATAACATTAAAAAATCACAAAAACACATTTAAAAGTCCTAAAATATTAAATACATAATATTGCACTCAGCTCTATCACTAATCAACTGTTAAATACATACAAAACTCAAAATTATTTTTAAAATTAAAACCTTCCAAGGTTTAACCTGAAATTTGATCAAGTTTTAAAACACTGGCAATGCTAATGGTCTCATTTATGCCTGGATATCGGGAGGCATTCATGAACAATTGCCATCTTAATTCCATAAGATCTAAGTGTATGTCCAAAATGCTCCTTTTCTCATCTTCCTTTAATTGCTGCAGGACCAAAAATTTAAAATGGTGTGAGGAATTTTCATTTATGTGTCTAAACAATGCACTTGTCAACCTAGCATGTCTGATGTCCCCTAATTGTTCACCCATCCTGGTCTTTAATTTCCTACTAGTTTTACCAATGTAGAAAATGGGACACTCCTGACATTTAGCCATGTATATCACTCTTTTACTGTTACAATTATAATGACCCCTAATATGCAATTTTTGTCCATTTACCTTAAAGTGGTCATCAGTTTCCAATAACTGTTGACAAAAAGAACAAGCATTACATTTAAAATTCCCCACTTTTCTACTTGTCTTCTGTGTAGGTCTTATCCCCTGTAGAATATTCTTAATACATTTATCTCTCCTAAACACATACTTGGGGTTCTTGCCTACTTTGGAACCTATAATTGCATCAAATTGCAAAATTTCCCAATGGTCATTTAACACCTCTATGATGGAATTAGCCATCCCATTGTAGTTTAACACCATAGACAAATTAAATTCCCCCCTTTGCCTCATACTATTGGTATTCATAACAAACCCATAACCCAAAATTGGTTTGTAAATCCCCTCATTTCACTTAAAAATAACCTCTTTAGTGAGCTCCTCCAAAAGCCAATCAGGATATCCCCTCTGCTTGAACATGTGGCTGATAAAGTCCAACTCGACTAAAAAATCAGCATCAGAACTAACCATCTTAGCTACTCTTATCAATTGCCCTTTAACCACCCCCTTCTTTTGATGCTCAGGATGGCAGCTCCTATAATCTAAATATGAATTAGAAAAGGTTGATTTCCTGTGTATTTTGGTCAAAAATTTCATTTGGGCATAATCAATTGATAAATCAACATCTAGGTATACTATACGTTTCTTATTATATTCAAAAGTGAATTTAAAAAACGGTTCCGTTGATGTATAGAAAAAATTCCCTCAGGCTGTCCTCTGTACCTTTCCAAATCAGGAACAAATCATCCAAAAACCTAGTATAGTGGACAATTTGACCACTATACTGACTGTTGAACAAATACTCTTGTTCCCAAAAAGACATAATAAGATTGGCAAAAATGGGGGCACAAGCGGCCCCAATTGCTACTCCTTTGACTTGTTTATAATAAATCCCTTCAAACCAAATGTAGTTGTTCTTTAACACTAACTCCATTAGAGCAGTTATTTTATTGATCTCATCTTGTTCAAACATTTTGGTTTTGTAAAGCTGCTGTTCCAACCACCTTATTCCTATGTCTTGGGGAATAACCGAAAACACATTTACTGCATCAATAGTAACCATGAATACATCACTTGATAAACAAATTCCATTTAACTTATTAATGAACTGCCAGGAATCTTTGCTTACATAGTCAAAAAAGGACAGGGCTTTTTGCATAAAATCATCCAAATATTTAGAAATAAAATAAGTTTTATTTCTTTTACTATCCACAATCGGCCGAAATTTTAAATTAATCAGCCCTTTAGCATTGCCAGTGTTTTAAAACTTGATCAAATTTCAGGTTAAACCTTAGAAGGTTTTAATTTTAAAAATAATTTTGAGTTTTGTATGTATTTGACAGTTGGTTAATGATAGAGCTGAGTGCAATATTATGTATTTAATATTTGTAGGACTTTTAAATGTGTTTTTGTGATTTTTAATGTTATGTTGAATGTTACGATACTGTTTTAAATTTTAATTGTTGCTCAATTGAATAATTGGTGGGGGTATTTAACTTGGTTGGGTGAGGCTAATGTTTTGTTCTGAGGAAGTCTCTGTAGTGGAGAGGAAAGTGCTTAACTATTTTGGAATAAATTGTGGTGTCCTTTGAATTTCTCACATTCTTCTGTTTGTGTATTCTGTGGTTTGTAGTGTTCTAGTTGTACTTTTGAACTTTTGCAACTGGAGGTGAGATTCAGCTGTAGAAGTTCATTTGATAGTGAGATAGGTATACTTTTGTAGCAGCAATTGTCAGACATACTATGTGCTTGATACACTTGGAGAAAGAAAGAGAAATTAAAATAATTGGGACTGTTTGATGGTTGAACTAGGTAGATAAAGTGCTATTTGTCTATCCTCTGCTGCATTAAGTAGTGTTTGGCAAACATGAGTAATGCACTATATTTCACAGTTGTTTTATAGTCTTTAAACAGGAAAATAAGGAAGCTAACAGGAGATATGTCTAGGTATGCAAATTTGGGATTACTGAAAACAAAAAATGGAGGCTTCCACAGTTTAAAAGGACCTAGCAAGAGATGTGCGTTGGAATGCAAGTGTGGGATTACTGAAATGGAGGTTTACAGATTTTAGAAGGACAGGTAGAATGCTCATCTCATTTAGTTGCCACTCTTTGCTACACAACATACAGTCTGTAAATATGATATTTAAGTACTTCAGAATAAGCAGCTTGAGTTTGTAAAACATATGAAAAAACTAGGCAATGACCAAACTCTTTTCACAAACAGAATTATCTCATATTATTAACAATTGACTAGACTAGCCAGTAACTGTGCAGTTCATAACATTCTAAGATTAATACTTTGTTTTATTAATGTGCGTCTGCTTCTTAGTCCTGTTTATAACTGGAATAGTTATTTTCTTAGTAGATAGTATTGTATAAAAAGTTGAAATCGTACATGAAATGTGTCGGAAAGGAAGATTTTATTCCAAAGAAGTTGAAAATGTCATTGGCTTTCTCATTAGTGCTTCTTACTAAAGATGTGCTGTCACATTGTACTGCAAAGGTACAGATGGGGTTTGCATGCTGGAAACCAGAGGCCTCAGACAAGTAAAAGACATAACAGAGGACAATAGTCATCCATGAGTACCATTGCAGTTTGCATTTCAGTACAATAGACATCAACACGTGCAAGTCACACTGATTTAAAGCTTCTAATCAGTTACCAGAAATCCATGTCTCCAAGCTTTGTTCAGAAATGAAGAACTGTATTCCTTTTTTCTGATTTTGTCTCTGAATTTAAAAGGTATTCTCTGATTGCTGGTGTGATATTTGTATTTGTAGTCTCTGACCTATGAACATGTCTGCAGATTGCATCTTTGTTAGAAATTGTATTTATTTTTCTTTGTTTACTACGAAAGCAACATGGGCAGGAAACCCCTACCAGCTATGACCCAGGCCAGAGGCAATGCAAGCAAAAACACAACAACAGACAAGTAAAATTAGTATAGTGAAATACCGAATACCATAATATAAGTTTATGGAGTGCTATAAAAACATTTAGCCTTGGTGATGGTGAAAATGGCCAATATAGTTTAATGTGGAGACATTTCAGTGACTATATTGAGGATGCATGATATATTCATTTACAGGTTACATAATTACTTTGCAACAGACAGATGCAGATGTAACCAGTAGAAGTGTAATAGTGACATTGAAAATAGGTGTTCTTCCATTGTTCTGTGAAAAGCAACAAGCCTAGGGGCTTCTAAAGTAGAATATCAATGTATTTCTAAATGTGGTGTAATTAGCCTTTTGTATACATAAAGTGATTCCAGTTACTTTCCTAAAACATCAGTCCCCTAATTCTAAGATGGTTTGCTCTTTCCATCACAAGGATCCCTTTGTATGTTACATCTTAAGCCACTGGAAACTGATTTAATACACAGTTTGTCAGTAAGAGGTGGACAGTAGTCAATGTCTACAAGCTTAAATGTAAGTGAAAAAAGAAGTAAAGCATGTTGTGGAACCAGGAACCACAATGTCATGTGACTAGTAGCATTAGGGTATGCAGAGTGTGCTGACAGTGAGAAGAATTTTGAGTTTTATAAGTAGCAGGCTGGATTATGTGCATTTTAGGCTAAAGTTTACTGCAATAATAGGAGGTCCATTCCCTCTAGTCAAGTGCCGTGGCTCTTCTTGGCTGTAGAATTAATATATTTTAGATGCGGTAGCAAGATTTAAGCTGTATAATTACAGAGCGACAGTATGCACTGTGTGTTACTTGAAGGTTAGCAGTGGGTCTAGAAAAGTCTTAAATATTTATGTAGATGAGTCTGTTTGCATCAGGTAGTTGCAGGGTTTTCTAAGGTGAGTTAGAATTTTTTTTCACTGATTTTAATTACATAGAGTATAATGTCACCATGTTCTGTTACCGTAAGCAGACCCCAAATGTTTTCCACAGGAAGCAGAGGTCTGGCATTTGGGAGCAGGTAAGTTTGGTTTTACCCTTGGAGAGCTGTATGGTAATATTTATGTAAAACACATCACAAATCTGAAAGGAAGACACTGGATAAATGTAAACATCGTGATAACATGTCCTCTTATACTAACTACCTCATGTCAATTTACACTCATTGGACTTGCTCTGAAGTTTCCTCACTGGCACCATATTAGTGAATTGATTAACATGTATTATTAATCTGGAGGCCCCTTTAGGATCGTCCTGATGGAAATCATGTTTTATTTTTAACCATGTGTAGAAAACTAAAGCAAAAAATAAGGTGCAACATCATGTGTGTTAACAATGCCCTACTTCAGTCATGCAAGCCAAAATGAACAATCAACAGCAAATACAATATCTTTCATTTCACACAAAACACTCCTGAGGTAATTATGCAATCATGCAAAATCATTGTGGTGCCAGTTTGATGTTTGGATTCAGTGTGACATTTTGGGCATCATTCGTGTGGTCCAAGGGAATCCATAATTCTCATTCATAGAACCACAGAGTAAAACCTGTTTGTGCTGGGTCTATATTACCATATTGAAAACCCAAGTCAGCAAATGTTTGTTCGCTGATCAATAAACAGTGGACTGTCATTTCTGTGAACGGCCACTACAGCAAATTTTTTCCTAGGGGAAAAAATCCCTTGGCCATCATCATGAATTTGGCCTTTTCCCCACTGTAGTGCGATCTCGAGTTGGTATATTTAGTTAGGGGGGTGGGGATGGAGAAGCCCCCCTCCCCACTTTGATAGGTTTGGAATACTGTTTCATTTCTGCTTGGCCAAGTGATTTTTTTTCCCTAGGAAAAAATGAGCTGAAGTGGCCGTTTGCAGAAATGACAGTTCACTGTTTAGTGGCAGGCGAACAGGCGTTCGCTGACTTAGGTTTGCGATGTGGTAGACCCATTTGTGCTCACATGATGGTTGTGATAGCAATTTGAACTGCATAGATTAAAAATTTCTATCCCTAGCAACAATGTCCAGCTCTCCATGTAAGATCCATAGCAACAATGCCCAGCTCTCCATGTAGGATCCTCAGATATTCTCAGGTGAGTTGAGAGGTATAAACCTGCATGTCTTGGTTATATCCTAGGGCCTTCACTGAATGTGCTGTGCCTAGTACACTGTTTGTGAGTGACACTCAGGGGGTCATCCCTTACTAGCAGCCAAGGCCATCTTATCTGAGTCCTCTAACCTTGGAGGAACACTGTTTTATTCCAGGATCCTACCAGACTGTTGAGTTTCTTACACTTTCACTGGAAGACAGTCTAGATATAGTGTGCTGTTTACCTTCAGTGCTGTGATATCATATTTCTGTCTCTACCCAAAATGTTGTGACCATAAGTGGGAATTTTTGTGAGGATATAGACATAAATGAACTGGTAATTTGAGCAGTTCTTCCTATGACTCAGTTCTTCCTCCATCACCACAGACCAGTACAATGGCTGCAGAACTGTTGCACCTGCACCCATCTACCACTCAGTCTAATGATGCCCTCTGCCTTTGTTTGTAAACAAGATCCCAAGGGTCTTACACTCCTCCTGTTGAGAAGGTGTTTCCCTCAACCTGCAGAGAACAAACCATCCTTTTCAGAAAGTAGTTTTGGCCTCTCATTTAGAGGAGATACATTTCCGCCAAGTCATCACATGATCAGCAGTGATGTGCTCTAGTGCATGCTGGATGTCACGTTTACTTGAAGCTAAGAGGACAACATCATGTTCAAAATAATTACAAATGTCAGTCTTCAGACCAAATACTCTCCAGGCCTTGACCATACCTTGATATTCTGCCAATAAAAATCACATACAAGAGGAGGATATGATACACATTTGGTGGAGTCCAGTGCCCACCTTGGATGTTTGACATTCAATGCCAGGAAAGCAATCAGACCTACAATTCTTGATCCTCAGATTGAGGGACTTTATGGCATGCAGCAGTTTCTTGGGACTATCCTATTTTAGCACCTCCTACAAGACATTCTCACATCTCCCATGAGACATTCTAGAGTGCACAGTCATATAGTTTGTCCAGGTCCAGAAGACAGGTAGTGAGTAGTGGCAAACTGCTATAATCTCAGCAATATTTACGTAAGAATAAAGAAAGGGTATATTGTTCCATAGTCAGGAAGGAATCTGCCTCATTCCTCATTCTTCATGAAGTGCTCTGATGCAAGCTTTGAGCATGGCCTCCATACAATTAGAGCACACCATCCAATTTCACTTTTGTAAATGGGGACCATTACCTCAGTTTTCCAGTGCAAAGACACCCATACTGGCATCCCATTTTACTGTGTATTCCTTGCTAGGAAGAATTAAAGGGGAAGCATTATTTTAGCTTCCCTCAGTTTAACAAATCTCAAAAACATATGTCACCACTATTTCAGATCAAGTCAGTATGTGGTATATAATTTAGCTTCCATTTTATGCATATACCTAGTTCATAGGTTCATAGATGTGTACTAGGCTACTGGTCCTGGAACCTTTACATGTCTAGCCAAAAAAAATGTCCTTGCACCTTGCCACCTGATGTTAGTTCACAGTGCCCATATCCAGTAGTTACTCATCCACTCATCAAGATTTCTCTTGAAGAGGGCCAGTGAGGTGCTCTGCTTGACATGACTGGTAAGCTTATTCCAGAGTATGGGCAGTCTTTGGGAGATGAACCTGTCCTTCCAGCATGTTCTGTTAATTGTGGTAATGAAGTTGTGATCTCTGGAGTGTGTGGCATGGGGGTATTGGAATTTCTTTAGATGTAGCATTTCAAGTAGGGCTGGGTTGGACATGGCTTTGTAAGTCAAGCAGAGATCATCTCAAAGTAGATGATAAGAGACTGAGAACAGCTGAAGTTTCTTGAGTCTGTCCATGTAGAACGTATTTAAGGCCTAGGATCCTTTTTGTGAGGTACTTTTGTGGCCTCCCCAGCTGTTGTAGGTGTCTGGTCAGGTACATGCCAAACGGGGGGGGGGGGGGGTAAATTCAATGATTGGTCTAATGAGGGATGAGTAGAAAGGGATGAAGACCTCTTTCTTCCTGGATGTAAAACTCTTGGTTATAAGATGTGCCACATCGAAGGACTTTGTGACCACAGTGGCAATGTGGTGGTCGAAGGTGAGGTGGCTGTCGACCTGGGTGCCCAGATCTCTTATGGTCCCTTCAGTGTTCAGTGGGCTCCATCAACATAGTAATTTTTGGGAACAGAGTTTCTTTCCAAAGGGGATGATAACACATTTTTTGGCATTAAGCTTCAGGCCATGGTTCCGACACCAGTCACTGGTCTCAGAGAGGCCCTTTTGTAGGATGTCTGCATCACTTGGGGAGTTGATAATGACTCCTAGCTTGCAGTCATCAGTTAACCTGGTCAGCCAGAGTCCTTCTGTGTGGCCTGTACTTCTGAGAAGTAGATACCAAACAGGAGAGGGCCCAGGACTGAGCCCTGTGGGACTCCACTCGTGACTGATCGACAGTCTGACTTGGAATCTGCAGTTTTCACTCTGTGGGTCCTGTCTGTGAGCCAATTTGCAACCCACCTAGTGATGTAAGGATTGATGTCTAGTTTGGTGAGTTTATCAATGATACCTGAATGGGAAATGGTATCAAAGGCCTTGGCCAGGTCGAGGTAGGCTGTATGCACTGCCTTACCCTCATCCACAGCCTTGGTGACTGCCTCAAAGAAGTCAACCAGGTTCAGCAGGCAAGATCTCCCCTGGTCAAAGTCAAACTGTGCAGGGTCAAGAGTTTGGAGATTGCCTATATCTTTGTTAAGCAGGTCCATGATGATGCGCTCCATAGCTTTGCATACCAGACTCATCAGGCTAATGGGGAGATAGTTCCCAGGGTCTGTAGCTGCTCCCCCTTTATGGAGCGGGATGTCTGTAGCAGTGTGACATTCGTTAGGGACATAGCCTGAGGTAAGGCTGTGATTGAACAGGGCACACAGATGTGGTGCCAGTTCATTTTGTAGCTCATATAGGACACAGCCAGAGATATTATCAGGTCCCATGGATGCTGTATCATTGACTTTTGACAATGTAGCTTTTAACTGTGCCACAGAAATGGTGGGTACCAGGCTTTCTTCTGGTATTGTGATAGGGCCCTGGGGGGTAAAGTTGGCACTCAATCTGTTGGTCAGTATGTTGGTAATATCTGTCGGCTCAGTATAGGAGGTACCATTGTGCAGTAACTCAGAGCAAATCTGGGTATTGTCTTTGAGGTTTTGATACAGCTATAGAAGGCTTTGTGGTTGTTTTTGGTGTCAGCCACAATTCTGCCTTCATAGCTGGCTTTAGAGGATTTGATAAGGGATCTTAGTTTTTTGTTCAGACTGATAAGGGAGGTTTTACAGTCTTGTGACTTCATTTTTTTCTGCAACAGTTTCTTCTTCTGCTGCAGAGTTTATTTATGGCTGGGGACCACTAGATTGGCTTCCTTTGTTTGGAGGAGTGCATCTTAGTTCTATTTGGTATGGCAAGGCCCATGCATTTGTGTATATGCTTGTACAGTGCATTGATGTATGATTCGGCAGTCATGCCGCTATTTTCCATTGACATGGGTGCTGAGAAGTTAGCCACCTCTGTTTTTAGGAGCCCAAAGTTGGCTTTAGAGAAGTTTTTCAGGGTGGTCACCTTAGTGGGGGCTGTAGTTGAGATGGAGATTTCCATGGTGATCAATTTGTGGTCAGATTTAACCAGGGAGGAATTGACTATAGGTGTGGAGCAATGGTCTCCCATGTTGGTGATAACCAGGTCAAGGATGTTGCTTCCTCTAGTGGGGATCAGAATGAGCTGGTCCAGGGCATTGAAATTGATAAATTCCAGAAAGTGTTGGGCCTGTACATTGGTACTTGAATAGTTTTCCCAGTTGATGAAAAGGTAGTTGAAGTCACCCAGTATGAGAGTATTGGGTTAGACCTTGATAGATTCCAGGGTGCTTAGGAAGTTGGAGTGAGAGTCAGGGGACATGTTTGGGGTTCTGTAGCAGGCTATGACTTGTATTGCCATCTTACCCAGTGTTAGTTGTACCTGAAGTATCTCGGATGCACTATGCTGGGCTACCAATCTAGAGGTGTGCGTATCCTTTAAGAATATGGAGACACCACCGCCTTTGGAGCTTCCGGCTGTATTCTGGGGCCAAAAGGTATGGAATGAGTTGTAGCCTGGGAGTGCAGGGGTGCTTTTTGCCTCTTTAAATCAGGTCTCCATTACATCACAGATGTCGACATTCTCCATTTTGTGGAGAGCTTCGAGCGAGTGCATCTCGAGATTTAGACTTCTAGCATTGAACAGCTTGACCCTCAGATTGCATTTGTTTGTAGCTGTTACAGTGGAATTTTGGTCTTTGGAACACTGCCTAAAAAGGCGCTATAGGGGTGGCAAGAACCATAGCCAGTACATGGAATCCCATGGGTGAAAGATGCAGGCCGTCTCTGGCAAAGCATCAAGGTCTGTCGATCATGTCATCCCAGGCAGACAGATACTGGATCCCCTTAGAATGACACCAGAAACTTAGCCAGTTGTTGAAGTCTATCATCTTCTGCTCATACTGTGGCATCATTCTGGGTTATGGTAGAATACTGCTCAGGGCTAGGGTCATACCTGCCTGGGCCACATAATCCAAGAGTTCCATCACATCTGTTTTCATATAGTCCAGGGAGGTACGTCTCAGGTCATTCACATCCACATGGACAATGACTGAGTCATATTTATACTTGTTGTGGAGTGACCTGAGTGCATGTATTATGTGGTGGATCCTGGCACCTGATAGACAACTGACTGTCAGCTTCTTCTTGTTCTACCTCATGAGTGGGACACCAGTGTGCCTCACAATTGAGTCTCCTATGATTAGTACATTGGGCAAAGTGTTTTGCCTTAAGGGCTTGGGTTGATGGGCACACTGTGATGGTGAGCTATGTGTTCTGGGGTTGGTGTTGGGTTGTGGTGGTCGAGTGCATTTCTGTCTTGGGGGTCTCTGTTGTTTGGGTACATTTTTATTGAGAGCCTCCGCGAAGGTGGGTATATGGTCTGTGTTTCTATGTGTGGGTTGTGATGGTTGGTGTTTTGGGGGGCTGTGTGTTCCATGTAGTGAGTTGCAGGTGTTGACCTTCTCCTCTTGACCAGCTAGTCCAGTCTTGGTTGGAGTGTGCACTGCTTCCAGTTTGGTGATATAAGTGCATCTCTCACAGGTATGAGTGTTGGGAGGTAAGAGTAGAGGGTTGTCTGTGTGCATTAAACAGTTGCCATACTGTCTCAGAATGCCCAAGTGCACCAGGTTAGTAGGAGAAAGCACAGGAAATTGCCCTACAATCATACCAGGAGGGGTGGTCATAATTAATAAGTACTGGTGTTGTTACTGAGTAGGAATAGCTAGTGCTGATAGCACCTAAGTGCACTACAATAAATGCTACAAGTCTGTTAAAGTGCTAGCTGATTGCACTAATTGAAGTGCAAGAAGTAAAAGAACAAGCACGTTCTAAGGGGAAAATTGAAGAGCAGACTTTCTGGCACCAGTAATAGCTTACCTCAGCTGAGTGCCACTGCACAGTGTGCAAACATGGGCTTTTAAACCAGAAAGTTGAAAGAGATAGTAAAACTGCCCAAAGGCTAATAAACTACAATTTCTAGGCCAGAAACCACTCCTCTTGTGGTAGATAGGCTACTTGGTGCTTACCACTCCCACTGATAAGCTAGAAGGCTTCCCTCCAACACAGAAAGGTCTGGAGGGCTCAGAAACTTACAAAACAATCCTGGATACAGCAAATCTGTATTTGGACTAGATTGGTTACAGGAAAGGTGGGGAAACAAGCTTAGAACTTTTTTTGCAGAAAAGCAGTTAGAACAGTAGCAAAAACACTTTAAATGCAGTACAAGCTAGCACACTTGAGTGTGTAGCAATATTAAGGCAAATACAGTTTAAATCAATGCAGATAAATTAAAAAAACGACAAAAACAAGTGCAGAGAGCAGTAAATTATGTAAAAATCAAAATGGAGGCACTTAGAGTATTTCTTTTCTCCTTCTTGTTGCTCTTGTAGTCTGCAGGATGCCAAAACTGGATCCGCGGAGCTTAAACAAGCGCAAACCCACCTAAACATAGGCTTTTAAACCAGAAAGTTGAAAGGGATGGAAAAACTCCCCAAATTTCTGGGCCAGAAACTACTCCTCTTGTTATAGATAGACTACCTAGTGCTTACCATTCCCACTGATAAGCTAGAAGGCTTCCCTCCAACACAGAAAGGTCTGGAGGGCTCAGAAACTTCCAAAACAGTCCTGGATACAGCAAATCTGTATCTGGACTAGGCTAGTTACAGGAAAGGTGGGGAAACAAGCTTAGAACTTTTTTTTGCAGATAAGTGGTTAAAACAGCAGCAAACAACTTTAAATACAGTACAAGCTAGCACACGAGTGTGTAGCAGTATTAAGGCAAATACAGTTTAAATCAATGCAGATAAATTAAAAATGACAAAAAAAAAGTGCAGAGAGCAGTAAGTTATAAAAAATTAAAATGTAGGCACTAAGTGCATAATAAGAGCACTTGAGCACTTAAGAGCACACAGAACAGCAAACTGAGGGAGGGAACAGAGCAGATTAAGATACTATAGGGGATGTTCTTCCAAAGTGCTCTCTCTGTACATAGCAGAGGAGATGGGGCTGGTAGGAGTGTCTGAAATCAAAATATGATCCCACTGTACTCAGTTGAGTGGGCAAATGAGATGGGCCCAGGAAGAGTGTCCAAAAACAAATTTACAGCAGGGGTGGGCAATTCCAAAGTCACCAAGATTAACACCACAACAGGAACAGAAGGGGGTGGGTAACTAACTGAAACAAGATAGAGACCACAATATTTAATGAAACAAATATATAATCTTAAATAAGCAAAGTGCAGAGAAAAGTACACTTAAATTAGCTTGTGTATACAGTTGATTTTCACAGGTATATCACAGCAGCCAACAGCTCAGATGATGAAGTTCCTTCAATTATATCCTTGCTTCCCAATATATACCTTTTCCAGGATTTAAAGTTATATTTTTGGATGGCATGTACATTTTCTGTATTAAGGCATGGTTTCTTAGACTGATTATCCATAAATACTTCTTAGAGCTTTTTGGAAAACAAAAATTCCCCTTCTGATTTGTTTTAATTATGGCTAGTTTTATAGCATCCACATGCATATTTTAAAATTAATTTCTTCTTTTCTTCCAATTCTAGCTAAATTTATTCCATCTACATACTTTACATGGAAGCTGTTCTTGTCTGGCTTCATTGTGCTTGTATGTGAAATACGGATGTGGGCCCAAAACCACCCAGCCAAATGTCATCGCCCACTCCACACTTTTTTCCCATTTATATTTTTACTTTTGAAACACTGTATCCCCTAGCTAAACCCCAATAACAGTCCTATCAGCTATACTTAGATTTATCTGCAAAAATAATATTAATAATAATTTAAATAATTTAACACCCTTATGAAATCCAGACAACTGCATCTACCAGCAGTTCCTGACTGACAGTTTCTTCTGTGCTAAGTATGGAAAGTCATTTAACTATAAAACAATGTCTCTGTCTTATGTAAACATGTTGGCAAATACCCATATGCCACATGGTGCTTACTGTATGTGTGGCATCTGACAACCATCTTTCAAGAGCTTTTCGTAAGTAACATAATAGACTTATCAATAAACTTGTGAAGACTGGTAGAGATGGGTGAAGGCTGCCAGCCTAGCCAGATAGAATTGTGCAGATAATTCTATAATTTATAAATATGAATGTTGAACTTAAAACAATGTGGCAACATTGCCATCTGCTGTAAAGAAAGCTAAGTCAAGCATTTCTTGTTGGTCCTTTGAAATTAAAATTATTTCATCACTGCCTTTGATGTTTTGCAAGTCTGCTCCAGTCCGGCTAGATGAAGGCTTCCTGCCTATTGTTTTAAGGCTAAAGTTAATGACCAGAATTTATATGTGGAATGTCCTTTATTGCTCTAAGTGTAAAAGAATGTAAATACAGTTTCTGTCAGCCTGGGAACTCCAGGAAGTGTAAAAAGATGATGTAATGTTTTAGCAGAACTGCAGTTTCAATTAAAACAGTGAGAACCAGAGATTATTAAGCATTTTTGTCTGACTATCTAACTCAGCACTCTGCCTGTTGTCTTAAGTAAGTTATCTTAGACTTGTGTTTTCTTTTAGAGAGCTAGAAATTAGAAAGTTTAGACTAAGTGTTTTTCTGTGATGTCAGAATTGTACTACTGATTTATTTTAAGTATTTCTGTGTGGTCTCTAAACTATTGACTAGCTCTGTGTAGTATAAAGTATTGTCTTGTGGTTTTATTATTTATTATTAAATATTTTAAAACCTTTTAACTGTGGCTGGTTTGTGTAGAGATAATTTAAGCTCTTTAGAGTACTTGTATGCCTTTGGTAAAACTGTACACAGCCACTCTAATAAGCTTTGACTGTTTAGTCACATCTACCAATTGGGTAATAATATTGCACAGTAAATTGGACACCCTTTTAAGGGCCTTTGAGTAGCTGATAAATATTAGTGGATGGTGGCAGCTGGTACTACTGTATAGTCTGGGAGAAAGGGGCACAGCTGGAGAACCTGTGCCAGCCTCCCCCAGGAGTGTCTGTGTGGTTGTATAAACTCTTATCTCAAAGTGCATGTGTGTGTGTGTCAGCTACTTGGGCAGGGACACGAAGCACTGGTTGGACAGAGAGGGTGCAAGAGGTTTTAGCTTGCCCACTAGGCCGAGATCTGGACCCTATGTGCCAGTGGGGAGTCTTATTGGGGACCTGGGGAGCAAGGGAGTGACCAGCCCTGGACTGACTGTGATCTCTGTGTGCTCTTAAGGGATATTGCACTTTACTGTGTGTATTTGTTATCCTTTCCTCATATATGGTGTTAGTGGTGAGGATTGAGGCTCCTTTATTGCTGGGCCAGGGCACAGATATCACAAAACTGTTTTGCTTTTCTTGTTTACACTTATGCTTGTGTACAGAAACTGCTTCTACTTTGTTTTCAGCCTTCAAGGATCAAATACTGTCTTAAGCTGTCAATAAATAATAGAACCTCCCATTCCTGTTATAGGGTCATAGGGTCATAGGTAGGTACGAGGCTATAAGCCTAGCCAAAAAGGTACCTTGGCTTTTGCCACCCAAGAAAATTATTTTCCTGTGCCCCTGTCGAACAGAACCACAGAAGTGATCCCCAGGGTGAATTTCCTATTTCCCATCCAGTCATCAAGATTTTTCTTGAAGAGTGCTAATGAGGAGCTCTGTATGACATGGGTAGTCTGTTCCAGAGTATGGGAAGTCTCTGGGGCAGGAATCTATCCCTCCAGCATCTTCTGTTTATTGTGGTGACAAGGTTTAGGTCCCTACAGCTTGTAGTTCAGAGGGATTGGGATTTCTTTAAGTGGAGTATGTCCAACAGCTCTGGGTTTGACATAGCTTTGTATGTTAGGCAGAGATTGCCTCTGAGTAGGCGATATGCGACGGAGTAAAGCTGGAGTTTTTTGAGACAGTCTGCGTAGGTTATCTGTTTGAGGCCAGTGATCCTCTTTGTGAGGTATTTCTGTGGCCTCTCCAGTTGTTGTAGATGTCTTGTGAGGTACATACCAAAAGGGGTACTGTACTCTATAATGGGTCTAATGAGTGTCGAGTAGAGGGGAACAATGATCTCTTTTTTTTTCAATGAGAAACCTTTTGTGATGAGGTGTGCCATGTAGAAGGATTTCCTGACCACTGTGGTGATGTGATTATCAAAGGAGAGACTACTATCCACCTGTGTCCCAAGGTCTCTTATTACACTTTTGGTGTTAAGTAGACTACCACCTATGTGGTAGTTCATGGGTACAGAGTTTTTACCAAAAGAGATGACAATGCACTTTTTGGCATTGAGCTTCAGGCCATGGCTTTGACACTGGGCATCTGTCTCAGTGAGGCCCTTTTGTAGGATGCCCACATCATTAGGTGTTTCAGTTATGGCTCCCAGTTTGCAGTCAACTGCAAACTTCATTAGCCAAAGACCTCCTGTGTTAGCCTGTACTTCAGAGAAGTAGATATCAAACAGGAGAGGACCCAGGACTGAACCCTGTGGTACTCTACTTGTCACTAGTCTGAAGTCGGATTTGGAGTCTGCTACTTTCACAGTGTGGATTCTGTCCCTGAGCCATTTGGCAACCTATCTTGTGACAGTTTTGTTTTTGTAATTAGCTTTGGAGGATTTTATGAGGGATCTCAGCTTCTTACTGAGGCTGACCAGGGAACTCCTCCAGTCATGGGATTTTACTCTTTTTTTGCAACAGTTTCTTTCTTCTGTTGTAGAGTTTGTTTATAGCAGAGGACCACCAGATTGGCTTCCTTTTTTTGGAGGATAGCATCTTGGTTCTGTTAGGGATAGCATGATCCATGCACTCATGTAAGCGCTTATAAAGTGCATTTGTGTAGGATTCAGCAGTCATACCTCTATTGTCCATCTGCACGGGTGTCATGAAGTTTGCCACTTCTGTCTTAAGAAGTGTGAAGTTGGCTTTGGAGAAGTTTTTTATGGCGGTTTCCCTAATGGGGGGTGGGGGCGGGATGTGGATGTCTAACGTGATTAGCTTGTGGTCGGATCTGACCAACGAGGAATTGACCTCTGGTGTGGAACACCGGTCGCCCATGTTGCTAATGACCAGGTATAGGATATTGCTGCCTCTGGTGGGGGTGTGAATAAGTTGATCCAAGGTGTTGGAATTTATGAATTCCAGAAAACGTTGAGCAAAAGAGTTGGTACATGAGTAGTTTTCCAAGTTAATGGTGGGGTAGTTGAACTCGCCCATTATTCGGATCTGACCAACGAGGAATTGACCTCTGGTGTGGAACACCGGTCGCCCATGTTGCTAATGACCAGGTATAGGATATTGCTGCCTCTGGTGGGGGTGTGAATAAGTTGATCCAAGGTGTTGGAATTTATGAATTCCAGAAAACGTTGAGCAAAAGAGTTGGTACATGAGTAGTTTTCCCAGTTAATGGTGGGGTAGTTGAACTCGCCCATTATTAGGGTGTTGGGTTGTACCCTAATATTTTCCAGTGTATCAAGAAATGAGGAGTGGGAATCCTGGGGCATGGTGGGAGGTCTGCAGCAAGCTACAATTTGGATTGCGGTCTTTCCCCGAGTTAGTTGCACTTGGATAATCTCGGATACATTATGCTGTGCAACTAGCCTGGAGGTGTGGATATCCTTAATGAATATGGACACGCCTTCACCTTTAGTGCTTCGGTTCGGGTTAGGTGGCCGAAAGATGTGGTATGAATTATAACCTGGTAATGCAGGGGTGTTCTCTGGAGCTTTGAATCAGGTCTCTGTCACTGCACAGATGTCGATGTTCTCCATTTTAAGGAGTGCCTCAAGTGAATGTATTTTGAGGTTTAGACTTCTAGCATTGAGTAGCATTATCCTCAGATTTTGCTTGCTTGTACCTGTTACGGTGGTGAATTTGTCATTTGAACCTTGCCTAAAAAAGGCACTATAGGGGTGGCAAGAGCCTTAGCCAGTATCTGGAATACCAAGGACGACAGGTGCAGGCCATCTCTGGCAAAGCATCGTGGTCTGCCAATCATGTCATCCCAGGCAGACAAATACCAGATCCCCTTAGAATGACACCAGAAGCTTAGCCAATTGTTGAAGTTAATCATTTTGTCCTTGTACTGTGGTATCATTCTGGGTGATGGCAGGATGCTCCTGAGGGCTAGGGTCATACCTGCCTGGGCTATAAGATTGGAGAGCTCCTCCATGTCTCTTTTCATGTATTCCAAGGAGGTACATCTCAGGTCCTTCACACCAACATGGACAATGACAGAGTTATGTTTGCACTTGTTGTGGAGTGACCTGAGTGCATGCATTATGTGGCAGATCCTGGCACCCGACAGGCAGCTGACAGTAGCTTTTTCCTTGTTTAGCCTGGTGAGTGGAACATCAGTGTGTCTAACTATAGAGTCACCTATGACTAGAGTGTTGGGTACATTGTTATGCCTTATGGGCTGTGGTTGAGTGGCACATTGAGATTGTGGGCTATGTGTCATTTGGGTTGTGTTAGGAGGTGGAGTTTGCTTGCATTTCGGCTTTGGAGGTCCCTCTTGCTTGGGCAGGTTTTTATTGAGAACCTTCATGAATGTCGGTGTGTGTTTTGCTTTTCTATATGTGTGTTTTGGTGTTGTAGATTTTGAGGGACTATGTGATGAGTGTGATGTGGTGCAAGTGTTTACCTTCTCCTCTTGACTGTCTATTCCAGTCTTGGGTGCAGAGAGCATTGCTTCCAGTTTGGCTATATAAGTGCATCTCTCACATGTTTTAGTGTTTGTGATTCCATCACATATTGGGATCAACAAATTACTAAATCGTTCAGCTCCTAACTCCCCACCAGATGGAACTCGAACAGAACCAGAATATAAGGCCACCTTATAAAAATCAGCACAAAAATAAGTCAATGTTTATTTTTTGCAGGAGCAACCCCCCTGTATTCCATATATGGGGGTCATCACACCCACACCCCCTTACTTATATGTACTAAGTCCTTGGCAGCACAACCATGAGGGAAATTGAACTACCCACCAAGAGTGAAACCAGCTGTCACACGATTACCAATCTCATATCGTCTTTAAAAGAACAGAAATGAAAATCAGTGAGTTATAGGGAAGATGCAATATATTCTTCACAGTTTTATTACACTTATATATATAATAAAAGTTGGGTAATTTTATAGTGATTGCATCATTTTCTTGTTTTTAAAGGGATAATTTAACATCTGAATAAGTTATACTTTGATTAGCTTGCTAGTTGAAGATGTAATAGGTAGATAGAAAGAGATTGATGGATATGAGCATAGCATGTTTAGTCACAGAAACAAATTATAGAATCACATTCATTCTGTAATCAAACCAAGTACTTTATTTCTACTATAAGTTAAATTAACAAAGTCCCCCAAAACAAGAGAAGAAAATAAAATTGTAATTTTTTTTTTTGCAGGAAGCAAGTCCCACAGACACCCAGAACTTGCATATACCAACTCCACAGTTGCACAAACTCAGTGAAGGGAAATTAATACACTGTTGGCACAATAGCACTAACTTTATAAAAGAGAAAGAAAAAGATATCAGGAACAATAACACATATTGTGGAAAAATAAGCTAATTAAACCTCGTCTTAATATTCATCCTGAAAACACAACTGCTACATACATGTGACTAGATGTGATTCTTCTAAATGAATGTTCTACTAAATTTGATTTCTACCAATGTTTTAATGTTTTCTACCAAATGACTGCCGTACCAAACATACCACATTATATATATAGGGTCTATATTAGATACTCTAAGAGGCGTCTTCATCGACCCGTAAACCACAAAACAGCGAACGTGCATATAAGCGATTTCTTTCCCTGGGAAAGAAATCACTTACCCTAAACAAAAAAAAGCACATCACTACGAACAATACAAAGTGGGGGGCTTTGTCGCCCACACCCCCCAACGTGGCGGGCTGTGCCCCCCACACAACTCCGAGATTGCACTACAGTGGGGAAAACGGCAAAGTAACAAAGGTGGCCAAGTGATTTCTTTCCCAGGGAAAGAAATCACTTATATGACCATTCGCTGTTTTGTGTTTTCGTTATTTAACAGTTGATGAAAAGGCATTAGATGAAACGCCTCCGAGTATATAATAGGAACCATATATATATATATATATATATATATATATATATAAACTATAATAATACAAAATATACATTCTCGTTGTTATTGTTACATCTGTTAATTACTGCAGTACCACTTATATGTTACCTTTTGTTATGTTTTTGAGATTGCTAGCTTACTGCTTCTCTGTTCTTCTTTTTTTCTTTGTAAATTATTTCACCTGGGCAGTACCTGTAAACAGTCAGTTGTGATGAATATACTACCACAAACTAAACAAATGTAAAATGAAATAAAATAAAGTATTAAATGTATAAATGCTTAAATAGACATTTGTGAGAATCTAATAGTGTTAAATCAGAGTTTTGTATTGTCTAGTTAGCTAGGATTTACAGGAATATGAATATGCAAGTGTTTGTGGATTAGGGTTAGATGAAGGGTTAGGTAGGGGGATAGACTTAGTGCTGTGCACGTTTGTGTGTGTCTTCCATGTCCTTTTGTCTTGTGTAGTGGCACTGTTAGTGAAAGGGATTTTAGCAATGCAATGTGAAGGGTTAGGGGTTAGGGGCAGGGTTAAGGTTAGCTGCCCCCACACCATCTTACTTATGGGCAGTCCCTAACCCTAACCCCAACCCTACACATTGTGTTACTAAAATTCCATTCCCCAACATTACCACCACCAGGATAACACTTGATCATGGTTTTGTAGCTGAGGTTCACTTATAAAGTGTTATTTAGTCAAAAAGAAGTATCCAGTGTTTTATGATTCAGCATTTTAGTAATCAGTGTTTTGTGCTTTCAGACTTTTTTGTCTATATTTGAGGTTCATTGTTTCTGAGTTTCTATATTTCATGATATAATCATAGATACACACACACACCCACACACACACACACACACACACACACACAGATGTATGTATATATTACACTAATTCATACGATATGCTGACCCAGTAATCCCCAAGTCCCTACTGGGCTTGTCAAAGATCAAATATTTTCCATTATAGGGAAGGGAGACCTACTTGTTAGATGTAGCACAATCATTGCTCCCTAGTGACAGCTCTAATAATAAACAAATTACTCTAACTACAAGACACACTTGGGTTGATTATTTTTTATTTTATTCTACAGATTTATCTAAGCAGATTAACCAAACCAAATGAACAGGATAAGAGTTGACAAGTAACACTGCAGTGATATAAAGAAGATAGTACTAGAATGCTTTATTCCTTTCATAAAAGAGGGTAAGATAACAGAACTGAATGAGTCTAAAAAGGAAACATTCATTATTTTATTTACGGCCAATATAAGGCAATGTGAGATTCATTAAGACTTGAGCAGAGAAGAGGTAGTTTCTGTATATAAGGTGAAGGGATGAAATACAGACAAAGCATTTCAGACAAAAAGTCTATTAATTTGTTTAGGAAAAGGAAGATTTGCACAATAGTGAAATGCAGTCAAGGAGATTTGGATATTTTTCAACATGCTTGTGTAAACCGGAGACAATGTCTCATATTTACAGAGCTTTTCATGAACAGCAAAGTACATACTGTCAGTCGGGGCCTACGGAATGTTGCAGTATCCTTTTTTCCAGATGATTCCAGGTATATCGGACAGGATAAAGACTGGCATTGGGTTATCAATCATGTACAAGAGAGAGAAAACTGACAATATGAAGGGAGACAATTGTGGGTTGTGAAGTGGAACCCTGCGGGGCTTGGTTCAGAGTTCATATTTTTCACCACATGTGCAAAATAAAGTCAAGCACAGGAGTGCTTTTCTTTAAGCTATTTAGATAACATGATAATAGTTAAAAAAAAAAATATATATATATATATATATATATATATATTTTTTTTTAACAGATTCTAAACAATTATGATGGATAGGGAACATTATAATAGGATATGTATTAGTATGGAACAGTAAATATGATCTGCTATGGTAATGCCAAATACAGGGAAAGTTCATAGGTTCATAGGCTTGGATGACAAGCTCAAGGCATATTGGCCATTAAGGAGTGTGATGCCTTAGATTCCATGTGAGAACGTTGGGTACCCATTGTGTACCCATATAGTCATCCTTTTTCTTCCAGAAACTATGGATTTGTGGGCTGAATTTATTCAAGAGGGAAAGTTTATATCATAGGTTTTATGACAAGATTGAAATTAATTTTTCTTAAAGCTGAGTGTCCTGTTGTGTTCAGATCACATGGGGCACATTATAAGCAAAGGGTTTCAAACAGTAAACAGTTTCTTAATGCTTTGTATGTCACGCATAAGTTTCTATAAGAAGACACTAAGATACAGAACATAAGTGAAAGGGACAGTTGCTATAATCTCTAGCTATAAGACAAGCCTTAAAACCCTCTCATTCTGATTGTGAGGAATATGTGTACCTTCTGCATTTACACCAGATGTTGAGTGACTAGTTTACAAATGAGGGTGCAGGATTCTGTACCTGATCTAATAACAACCATAAAAGGGGAGGATCAGTTACCTCCCTGGCACAACTGTCAGCCCTGTAGGGGATCAGATGAGCACATTTATGTTTTGTCCATTGTAGCAGCTGTATGAGTATCACATGAAAGGTCATTACTACACGGACTCCATGGTCTTTTTTCTCAACTGTTATCTGTTTCCCATCGTTAGTATGTAAAGCTGCTTGAAGGGATTATCAAATGCCAGAATAAAGCATTTTTAGGCATTTAATGATAAATAGTGTGGCACAGTGATGCAGCAGATAGTGTTGTCACCTCACAGCAAGAAGTTCTCTGGTTCAATTTTTGGTTGGGATGCCTTCTGTGCAGAGTCTGTATGTCCTGCCTTCATTCGCATGGGTTTCCTCTCACATTCCAAAGATATGCATCTGGAGCATTTCTTCCAGGGCCTCTGCTGAAAATGGGTTCTGACCTAGTTGGACTTTCTCGATAAATGTTAAAATAAAAAAAAGTGGATGGCGCAGTGGTTGCATTGTCGCCTCACAGCAAGAGGTTCTCCAGTTTGATTTTTGGCTGGGGTGCCTTCTGTGCTGAGTCTGCATGTCCTCCATGCATTTGTGTGGGTTTCCTCCAGATACTCCGGTTTCCTCCCACGTCACAAAGACATGCATCTAGAGCATTTCTCCCCAAGTCTCCATTAAGAATTGTCTTCATTCCAATTCTGTCTTTCCCGGTAAACAAATGTTAACTAAAAAATAAAATAATTTCTACTGCACTGTTCATGTGTAATAATGTTAATTTATCATTTAAAGTGGCATGGTGCTATTAGGGGTTAAGATCAATGAATCCATTCGCAGTCATCTGCATGTTTAGTTAGCAAAGTACTATAGTCAGCCTTAACATCTGAGAAAAAAATGACAAAAAACAGTGACCCCATAACAGAGTGTTGAGGTTCTCTACTGACTGATGACAATGATTGTTAAGTACAGGGATTCTCCTACTCTTAACTGTAGTGTTCAGCCATGTTAATTGGCCAAGGCTCTTACGACTTCATTTGCCATTAGATTCCTAAGTTAATATATGACTCCATCATATGGTAAAATGTCAAATGCTTTTGCCAGATCAAGGTCATCTACATGAACAGATAAATCTTCATCTATTTCAACAGTCACACTCTCAAATAAATGTATTATGCTGAACATGCAAGATCTAACTTTGTTAAACTACACTGAATTAGGTCATGGAGAAAGTGATTTTCCATGTCTGCCTGAATAAGTTCCAGGATTATTTTCTCCATTACCTTGTGCAATATGATTGTGAGGATGACCAGTCTGTAATTAGTGGGGTCAGTAGAAAAGCCTCTTTTGTGGTTTGGAACTCCAGTAGCCTGCCTACAGATACCAGGGATATAGCCACTTTGTCATGCACTGTTGGGGGGGTACATAATGAGGAATGCTGGGATAAGTTTGATTGCACAAATCAGACTTTCTGCTATCTGGTCCCACAGAACTAGTATTACTGAAGGCAGAGGTGACCATTTCAGATGTCATTTCAGGTGAGATCACGTTGCATGGAGGAAAGTGGATGGAGTTCCCATTTGTGGCCTGAGATTTGCTCCATTTCTGTATAATAGTGTGTTAGATATGCCTTTTGACTCTGTAATGGTGTACCATTTTGTTCTAGATCATTTTCTTCTTTTTTCCTAACACTCATTTCTGTGTGTGTGTGTGTGTGTGTGTGTGTGTGTGTGTGTGTGTGTGTGTGGTTATAGATGGCCTTATTAGTGTCATTCTTCCTGGTGACAAAATGAGTACTGCTTAAACATACTCCAACACTGGTGGGAATTAACAAATCCACACAGCCTAGAACAGAGCTCAGTTCATCTCTATACCCCCAGATAAATATAGTCAGAAAAGAAAGTAACTGAAAAATAAACAATGAAGTAATATAGGTAAATTATTGAATACGGGACTAAATTTTGCACCACATACTGAATCAGTTTATTGAGAGTCATCTAAAATAGGACAACTTTTTGAAATATATTAACTTTATGGAAGATAAAATTGCAATACTCTTTTTTTAATTTCTTAATTGAAGGCAGGTGAAAGTATTTCTAGCAGCTTCTAAATGTAGAAAACTCCAGTGAAGCTATACTGCCCCAGACACAGCCAACAATCAAAGAAGAAGAGTCCACCTTACAGAGGTAACAACAACAGTAAGGAAAATGAAGTCATGGAAAGCAGCAGGCTCAGATGAGGTCACAACAAAGCACCAAAACAAGTAGAAGAAAAACAACAGTAGGATTCACCACATACGGTTTAATGCAGAATTACTATCTCTCTGACGTCTCGGCCTTCGCCTTCAAGGAGTACAGAACAAGTAAAAAACACAATGCTTATATACAGACTAAATCACTTAATTAAAACAATTAAACAATCAAATACTTAAAAAATTAAACTAGCAACATTTTCCAATTAAAATCCTCATTTAGTCCATATGGAAATAAAGTTTTAAACTTCAATATATAGACTGTTTCTTTATACAACAACATCTGTTTAATTTTTAACTGTTCATAATTATTATCAGGTAATTGTTCTAAAATTGATGCCTGTAACATCTTGTCATTACTATTGTGCATTTCAAAAAAATGTCTAGCAACAGGACTTTCAGTCTTGTTATTAATTATATCTCTAACATGTTCCAAGAGTCTTACCTTAAAGGCTCTCTTGGTTTCCCCTATATAAAATTTGTGACAAGGGCATTTTAAAGCATAAATAACCCTCTCAGTATTACAACAAAAATAATTATTTACCCTAAAAGGGATGCCATTAATATGCTCAAAGCTGGAAATCACAAAACTGCAAGCCTTGCATTTACCACACTGATGAGTCCCTTTGTAACTAATACAGATGAGGTCACAGCAGGCATGGTCAAGACGTTGGGTGAGGCAGGGGAGAAGTGGCTGCAATTGGTACTCAGAGCGGTGTCGACAGAAAGGTGTATCCCAGCTGGCTGCAGAATAAGCATAGTAGTGCCAGTGTACAAGAACAAAGGGGACATTCACAAATGTGGGCAGTACAGAAGTGCCAACGTCCTGTCACACTGAAGAAGTTGTTTGTTAAACAAGTAGCCAGAGTAGCCGAGAGTAAGATGACCAGTTCAGGATAACTGACCAGTTTGCAGGGACAAAGATAACTGAAAAGAAGCTAGAGAGGGAAGTCCAGAAGGCCATTCCTATGTTTAGAGAAAGGATATGACAAGGATCCAAGAAAGCTGATTTTCACAGTCCTGTGATGGTACTGAAGTCCCACAATCAGTGGTAGAATTAGTGCAGGCTGCGTACAAGGACCCAATAACACAAGTGCAAACAGTGTTTGGACTCACAGTGGGGTTCCCAGTAGGACTGGGTGTGCATCACGGTTCAGCTCTGACAGGTTGGAGGGGACAGATCAACAAAGTTTCTGTATGCCATCAATTTGCCATTAAAAGCAAACTCTGAAAATAACTTCAGCAAATGATAGAAGAAAGGATTGCAAATCTGAAGGCACATGTGAAGAAATTCAGTACAGACGACAGTTGTCATGGCAGCAAGCAGGAAATCAGAATAAGCTGAAAATTGAGATAGAAGGGAAATAACAGAACGAGTTAACAGCTTGAATTATCTGGAAGGGGTGGTTGAGGAGAAGGGAAGTCTAAACGGGGAGGCCAAAGCTATATTCATAGGATCTGCAGTTGCTGGCATAGCCTGTCGGGGGTAATGCATGACAGAAAAACTAAACCAACATGGGAATGGAGAAAGGAGATCCTGCAGATAGGGATGACTGCAATTATGGATACAGATGATTGGCAAAGGTGGAATTTATTGGAGAAAACTGGTAAAATAACCAAGGTATTTGGAGCAAATAATTAGAGAGGGAGTAGTATTAAAATGGGAAGAGGCCAAGTATTTATTTAGACTACAGGCTAGAAACTGCCTTCCCTACAAAGGATTGATATCAGAGTATAAGCAAAGAGAAAGGGATAGGGGAATCCTAAGTGAACAGAGGCTGCTGTTAAAAAAGAATCATTAGTAGGCCATACAAAATACTGCATGATAACTGTAAGAATCAATCACAGGAGGTTAGAAAGGATTGGGAAGAGAGACTGGATAAGCAATTCACAAAGGAACAATGGGGGGAATATATGTATGTCTCCAAAATATGCAACAAAGTCTAGAAGATTTAGGCTCTTTGCTTGGAAGTGTTTACATAGATATTTTTATACGCTCAGTAGACTCTAAAGAATGTTTCCTCAAGTAGATAGCAAATGTTGAAGATGTGATGGGGAAGGAAAAGATATCTGGGAACATATTTTCTGAGAGTGTAATGAGTTTAATCCAGAAAAAGAAGTGAATTCCGCTAAAGAACACTCAGCAGAACAAAAAAATAATGTAAAGCTGTGGAATTACAAAGCCACTTGACTTTTACAACAGCAAAGCTCTATATTTCATATATTGTGGCTTCAACATGGTAAAAGCCTGTTATTGAAGCTGTTGTTTTGAAGCTGTCTTTTTGCCATTTTGGTTGTTTAGCAAGTTTTGAATACTCAGATGAAATACTAATACCTGTGGTACAACGCTCTTCCAATATTTACAGTGTAATGAGTTTGTCAGACTTTAAAGATTCCCTGCAGACTACTCAGTCAGAGATACTGGGTGAACAAATTGGTGCAACTAAGGAAATTATTTTTTGAGCTATGATACAGAATCAGAATTGTCTAAACATAATAAGGCCTTGCTGAGTCTAATTATGCTGGCTGCCTAGAAAATGGAAATCAAAGTCTAAACCAACTGTACCAGAAGTAGTGAATATAGTGACAGAGATAAAAGAACTGGAATTGAGATCTTTGGAAAAGGGTAGGAACAAACTACATAGGAAAAAATGGGAATTATGGGAATAATACATACAGAAGAGGAATGAGGTTTAAAGGACAACTGCACCCACAGACTCAAAAAACATATTTATTTCATCATGGTTTTGTGTTTCCTACATTTTAACACTACTCTGGGACTATTTAGAGCTTTTTAGATATTTTTATATGCAATGTCTGACTCTGACCACATGGGGTCTGGCATCTTGAAATAATTCTGACTGTTTAGTCTGCCTCTAAGTATCCCAGAATGCACTGTTCATCTCCAAAGAATTGCATGAGATCTGCCACGTTTTCCCTAAAGTTCCTGTCAGTCCACTGATTTTACAGGCATTCACTGCTTTGTTATAGTCACTTACTTTTGGTTAAAATGTTATCCTTTTTCAATGACTACTTTAAACACAAGCAGTGCAAATGCTACAGAACTTTCTTCTTAGAAATGCTAACTTGATTTTTTTTGTGAAGGCTGAAATCTAGTTCTTCAAGGTATCTCCCCTCCCCTTCACACCTATCTTCCCTACCTGTCAAAGAACTAAGGGCAATTTAACCTATTATCTGTGTGTGATTGACAGCTCACAGCAGGTGACCAGACTAATGTACTGTTTTCTTGTCAGCCTTTCCGTCCTTACAGTGGGAGAATTTTTTTGTTGCACTCCTCCTGTCAAATTTAGAACCAAGCTCCATAGCACTGGGAATAATCACTATTTTGCAAAGCATCAAACTCCCACTTATTTATCCTTCCTGTTTGGTTAAATAGCTAACAAATGATGCACTATAAACACAAAATATTTCACAAACTTGCATGACAGGACCCATATGCTTTTTTTAAGTGATAATTTAAGAAAATTACAGTACTGCATACTTCTTGTAATCTGATGTAGTGTTGTAGATTAACTGCTTCTTATGTAAAAACATGCAATTAATGTCTATGCATGGTCATTGCAAATTTATGCTCTTAGTTTTTGCAGCTGTTACTTTGCTTCTGCCTGTACTTTGTCACATATCGGTAGGGCTCTTCAAAAAAGTGAGATTATAGTTTGACATTTTTGTTAGGTTAAGAGTGGGCTGGTCAAGGCAGCTCTGACATCACAATGTGGGAGGACCACTGGCTCTTCTATACAGCATACAAATCAGGTGGGGATCAGGTAGCTAGAGCAAGAGCTCTGGCAGATGTGACATCATAATTTCAGAGCCAGCTAGAGGTTTTTAAACTTGGTTTTCAAAGTGAAGGTAAAACAGTACGGAAAGGTAGGAAGCCTAACAGGGAAAACGGTTGAGTGAATTAGTTTTTAAAGGCTGTATGGGTGATTTTTCTAGGCTGTATCAATGAACAGGGACTAAAAGAGACAGCAGGTTGAGCAATCTGCTTTAATATTCCGTTGTTGTCCTTTAAGAGAAGGTAGGATTTGAATGAGCTATGCAATGTCTGACTGACAATGAATGGATAGATTATAAGTGATGTATAGTGTTTGCAACTAAAATTATGTCAATATGGTTGTTTTTTATTTAAATAAATGCATGATTGCTTATGACATATATGATAATTTAATAAAGATGTTTGTTTAAAATAAAATAAAAGAAGATTTGGGAACAATGGGAATAAGGCCAGAGGAAATTAAGACATCAGGCAAAATGATGGATATGCTGAGTGACAGAAGATCTGTGACAGTAAGGCGTGACTTTTGAAGAAGGTAGGAGATTGGCAGTAAATCAAGAAAGATGGAAACAGTTGATAAGGCTACATGTAGAAAATGAGAAAAACGGGGAGGAGAATGATGATTTGTTAAGCAGGTATATGGACTGCTTTGGAGACCCATTGAGGTATATGGACTGCTTTGGAGACTCGTTGAGGTATATGGACTGCTTTGGAGATTCTTTGAGGTATATGGATTGCTTTGGAGACTCAAGGTATAGGGACTGCTTTGGAGACCTGTTGAGGTATATGGACTGCTTTGGAGACTCATTGAGGTATATGGACTACGTTGGAGACTTGTTGAAGTATATGGACTGCTTTGGAGACCCATTGAGGTATATGGACTGCTTTGGAGACCCGTTGTGGTATATGGACTGCTTTGGAGACTCGTTGAGGTATATGGACTGCTTTGGAGACTCGTTGTAGTCATGATCCTGGCACAGGGCAGTAAAACAAGCTTTTTGTAAATAAATGTATGATTGCTTATGTCATATATGATAAGTTATCATGGCTAACTTGGGACACAAGAGCCCTCCTTAAAACCAGAGACAAGACCTGGAAGCAATGGAAACAAGACAATTCTGAACAAACCAAAGAAAAGTACAAACAACTTAGAAACCTAGCCAACATACAAACAAAACAGGACAAACAAAGCTACTTTATAGGCCTTCAAAACAAACACACAAACAACCCCCAAAAGTTTTGGCATTCTATCAACTCAATGCTAAAACTTGGAAAAATTGCTACCCCCACCCCCACCTCCCCATATACTAACATCAAAGATATTGCCTCCCAGCTTAACTCTCACTTCATAAAATCAATCCAGACTCTATCCAACCAGCTAACAAATACCAACACCTCATCTCACACAAGCACTACAAACACTCCTGACAATACTACCAACCAAGCATCCTTCTCCCTCTCTCCAGTCCCTACATCAAAAATTAGAAACCTGCTCAACAAACTAAAACCTACCACACTAGCTGCCAACAGTATACCCACTAACTTCCTAAGAATGGCAGCTGACTCTCTTGCTTATCCAGTATCAATCCTAATAAACAGGTCCATTGAGGAAGCCTATGTACCACAAATATGGGAAATACCCTACATTATACCTCTTCACAAAGGAGGCAAATCTTATGATTTTTCCAACTACAGGCCAATAGCTATTCTTTCCCCATTATCTAAGCTCCTAGGGAAATGTATACACTCTCAAGTTATGCAATTTCTAGACAATAACAAACTTCTCTCATCCACCCAACATGGTTTCCGCCCTCACCATATTACAACCTCTGCTCTTCTCTCATTCAACAACCTGGTTAACCAACACTGAAACAACAACAACTATGTATCTGCTACCTTCTTAGCCCTCTCAAAAGCATTCAACATGGTCTCACACCCTAAATTACTGGACAGCCTTCATTCTATATTCTTTACTTCTTCTACCATCTCCTGGTTCAATAGCTACCTATCAAACAGACAACAATCTGTACAATGGGATAATGAGCTATCCCCTCCTCTCCCCAACTCAATAGGGGTACCTCAAGGCTCTATACTTGGCCCACTACTTTTCACAATTTTTACAAACACTCTATATACCTCCTCTAAGCAATGCTCACTAATTCAGTATGCAGATGATTCCACTCTCATCTGTGCAGCCCCATCTGTCAATACCCTCCAACAACTAGCCCAGGAATCTTTCTCTGCTATTGAAAATTGGATCACCAACATCCAACTTATACTTAACCCTAACAAAACCAAACTTCTGCTGTTCACACCTAATAAAACTAAATCCTCCCCCACCACTTTCTCCATCTCATCTAGGAATGGCACTATCATCTCTCCATCCACTCACACAAAACTCCTAGGAGTTGAAATAGACAACAACCTAGTATTTGATCTTCACATAGCACAAACTATTCAAAAGGTCCATAAGAAAATGGGAACCCTATACAGGCACAAAAACTATCTCACAGAAAAGGCACAAATCACTTTAACTCAAACACACCTCCTATCGACACTTACTTATGCCGCACCTATCCTAACCCACACTAAAAAATCAGATCTGGATAAGTTAGAAGCATGTTACAACAAAATAGCTAAATATGCCAATAATTCCCCCTTTAGAACACATCACTGCCAAGTACTAAAAGAAATTTAATGGCTGGAATTTCCTAACCTACTATCTTACCAACAACTCACCTATGCCTTTAACATCAGAAACCACCCAGACAAACCTCCAGCCCTCAGTAACCTAATAACCTCCCACTCTTCCAGTCGCCCTCTACGGTCTTCCAATAAACCCCTACTCAGTGTTGCTACTGCTAACAACACTGCAGGAAAAGCCCTATATTCCCACATCATAGCCAAAAAAATGGAACAATCTCCCCACTAATATAACCTCCACAACAACAAATGCAAACTTGAAACAATCACTCAAATCTCATCTCAGGACAACTTGGATTTGCCCATGTATCACATGACAATCCCTATACTCTCTTCTATTAATCTACGCCAGTCTAAATATCACACTATATCTGTGCACATTGATCTCCTGTCAAATCTACTCCAGTCTAAATACCACACTATATCTAGGCACATTGACACACTGACTCATCACATATCGTGTTCTTTTGCTCCCTTCTATACATACTTACTACATCTGTAAGCAGTTCTTACTACCTTTGTAAAACTATCTCAAACTGTATCTTTTGTCCTGCAAAATCCAGGTATCTACTGGAAGCCAAACTCTGAAAACTATCTGTCTAAACCCGTTCACTGAACCCTTGTACTATTTCTCAAAACTACATCTTAGCCTTGTGCTGCAAGTTTTAACGATAGTTAACAAAGTAAGAATAACTCTACTTGTAAATACATTTTTTGTATGAATATCTCAAATTGTGTAAATGTATGTATATCTGTAATTGTATAAATGTCTTCTTAATTGTGGAGCTTTTCTCCCCGGGCCTCCACTGAAAATGGACCTGGTCCAGCTGGATTTTCCCGATTAACAAATGTAAAATAAAATAAATGTTTGTTTAAAATAAAAGAAAAGAAGATTTGGGAAAAACGGGAATAAGGCAAGAGGAAATGAAGACATCAGGCAAAATGATGGATGTGCTGAGTGACAGAAGATCTGTGACAGTAAGGCGTGACTTTTGAAGAAGGTAGGAGATTGGCACTGAATCAAGAAAGATGGAAACAGTTGATAAGACTACATGTAGAAAATGAGAAAAACAGGGAGGAGAATGGTGATGATTTGTTAAGCAGGTATATGGACTGCTTTGGAGACCCATTGAGGTATATGGACTGCTTTGGAGACTCGTTGAGATATATGGACTGCTTTGGAGATTCTTTGAGGTACATGGACTGCTTTGGAGACTCAAGGTATAGGGACTGCTTTGGAGACCCGTTGAGGTATATGGACTACTTTGGAGACTCATTGAGGTATATGGACTACTTTGGAGACTCGTTGAGGTATATGGACTGCTTTGGAGGCCCATTGAGGTATATGGACTGCTTTGGAGACCTGTTGAGGTATATGGGCTGCTTTGGAGACTCATTGAGGTATATGGACTGCTTTGGAGACTCGTTGAGGTACATGGACTGCTTTGGAGACTCGTTGTAGTCATGATCCTGGCACAGGGCAGTAAAACAAGCTTTTGGGTCATTACAGTTAACTTATGCCATATACCATTTCTAACTTAGAGAAATAGCTTTGACTTACAAATTCTGCCAAAGTGATAGAGTTAGCTGTTTAACAAATTACCAGTGAGTTTGGCAACTGAGAATGGTTAACACAAAATGTACTCTGTCACAGAACAAGATGCCTGGAGTTAAAACTGAACTAATGTAGACCCAAAAGCCTGTACATCAGACACTGAAAAGTAAAAATGCTAAAGCTGTCATAGCAATTGGAAGCTCTATTGTGCATAAAGCAGGCAAACACCTAATTGGACTTTGCAAGAAGTTTGTGATGATGTCATGCCTGCCTGGGTCCTATATCAAGGATATATTTACTAGTTTAAAAATGGGTTGAGTGGTTATGACATGGTCATTGTCCACACTGGAGTGAACTGTCTTAAGTGCATCTCCAGAATAAAGTCATTATGGGGCAATTAATAGGAAGACTGGGGACCACAATGGCAGATTTTAAAGAAGATGCTATTACAGATTATTATTTACCAGGAAGTTTTATATTGTTAACAGGTGATTTTAACATACTTACATCAGGAATCGATGTTCAAATGGACCCCCCAAAACTGCAAGTTCTAACAAATGGGACCTATTTCAAGTGGTTAACAAAACTGTTGGTCTGGGAGAACGTGTTTGATGAGCAAGGAAGGGTGTTACACAAAATACATATTTTTTGAAGGTCTATAGTATTTTAGAACAGATAGGACTTATGTTTCTAAACATTATTTACATCTGCTAACCTCAATACATATATTACCAATAGTTATTTCATGTCATGCTCCCTATCAGTTTTGTGTGTGTGTGTGTGTGTGTGTGTGTGTGTGTGTGTGTGTGTGTGTGTGTGTGTGTGTGTGTGTGTGTGTGTGTGTGTGTGACTGTGTAAGACAGAGAGATAGAATAGGAGAAAGTTAAAATATTGGTGCTTTGAAAACTCTTTTTGTCATTTGGAGATTTCCCAAAAGAATGGTAAAAATTTATTGAAGAAGGGTTGACAAGAGTGCATGTTACATAGTAAGACAAGCTAGCAAGGTTGAGATAAATGAAAAGATCAAAGGAAGCAATGCCTTTTAGATTAAATGAGCATTAAGAAATCTATTGATAGATTCCTTGAAGGAGTAGAAAAGATATTTACAATTAAAGTAGACCCAGCAGGCCAGAGGGTTGAGAGGACTGGAGGAGGACATATATAAGGGTCTGTGGAAAAAGAAAAGAGTTTGGAAAAAGAAAGGGAATTTAGAACATGACTGGATTGATTAGGGAATTCTTGGGGAATACCTCATCACTCAAGTGTTTTTTGCACTGAAGATGAGGCAATATAAGGTGAAAGTTGGATACAGTGATTAAAGGAAGATAAGAACGCAGTATAATATCGGACCCAAAGATGACACTACTTAAATTCCAGGCTTAGTTTCAATGTTTGTGCAGCCATCCATCTGTGGATGTTAATGAAACTAGTATGGATATTGATTTTTTGGGAAGGTTAAACTACACAAATTTAGTAATAGAAGAGGCTCAAGCCTTGATAGCACCAGGAACTATTTATTTATTTATTTATTTATTTGCAGTTGGTTTACCAGGATAGTCCATTGGGCCAAAAGAACCCGTTTTCAATGGAGTCCTGGGGAGAAAAGCTCCAGCACAGACAAAAATTAGTTACATACACAAGATTGCTAAATATAATTAAATTATACAAGTAGTGGATAAAACATTTAGCTCAAAAAATTCAAGAAGCATTCAAACAATACAATAAATGAAGATTAATGCGAAGTAAGTGGGCTGAGACAGTAAGGTGATTTACCATTCAAACAATACAATAAATGAAGATTAATGTGAAGTAAGTGAGCTGAGATAGTAAGGTGAATTACATAGCAGAGTTGTGTTGGAGAAGGAACACAACATTACAGAGTAATTATTCTGAAGGAAAACAAGCTTTGTTAGGTAAAGTTGAGTCTCAAAGCATAAAGGAGGTAAGATGCCATATATTTATGAGGGGTGGGAGCAGGAACAATCCCATTGGGGCCTGAGATGTGAATGGAGAGATTTTTTGAATATGTAGTGATTAGAGGTGGTACGGATGGATGGTGGGAGTGAGTTCCAGAGACGGGAAAGGTTAGAGGATAATAAGTGTTTACCTGGGGGATAAGATGGTTTATGGACTTCAAGTAGGTTTTGATTGTTGGACCTTAAGACTCTATTTGGTAGGTGCATTTTGAAGGCAGAAGACAGAGAGGGACAAAGAGAAGGGTTGAGAATGAGCTTATGAGCTAAAGTCAGCTGTATATAGATAAGATGATTAGGTAGTTCGAGCCAATTTAGTTTTTGGAGAGAGGAACAGTGGTGGGTGGAGGACCTATGGCTATTAGCGAATTTGGCAATTTTATTATAGCAGGAGGAAAGCTGGGTTTTTAGAGAGGTCTGAAGATTAGTCAATAATGGAGCCCCGTAGAGAAGAGAGGGAATGAGAAAGGAGGAAGCGAGAGTGGTTTTGGAGGAGCTAGTAAGATACTGATTTTGACGGTAGAGCATACCTAGTTTTTGATGAGTTTTCTTAATATTTAGTTGTAGATGGGAGATGAATTTGAGTTGATTGTCAATTAGAACACCTAGTAGCTTAGTTTCAGATACCAGTTCCAAGGGTGAGTTGTTTTGGCTGGTAATTGAGAAAGAGTTTATGTCAAAAGAAGTAGATTTGGAGGGGGTGAATACCATTAGTTTTGTTTTGGAGGCATTGAGTGCCAAGTGATTTAATTTCATCCAATGCTCAGTAATTGAGAAAGCTTCCTGTGTAAGTTTTTGGAGCAGAGAGGGGGAGGTGGCAGAGCAGATAATGGTAGAATCGTCTGCATATTGGATGATGTTTGCAAATGGAATGGATTTGTGGAAGTCATTTATAAATATATTAAAGAGGAGGGGACCAAGAATAGATCCTTGGGGAACACCAGTGGGGGTACTAAGGAAAGAGGAAGTGGCCTTCTTCCATATTACGGCTTGGTGTCTGTTTGATAAATAACTGGAGAACCAATTTATGGAGGAGGGAGAGAGGTTAAGTTCTGACAGTTTGGATAGGAGCAGGCTATGTGAAATAGTGTCGAAGGCCTTGGAGAGGTCTAGTAGTAAGGTGGAAACAATGTGGCTGGAATCGCGTGCTCTATTAACAGTCTCAAGAAAGGACAAGAGGGCTGTCATAGTGCTATTATTTGGCCTGAATCCATGTTGTGTAGGGGTTAAAAGGTTGTTATCTAAGAGATGTGGTAGGAGTTGAAGCTGGATACACTTTTCCAGGAGTTTAGATATAGGGGAGAGGATAGCAATAGGACGGAAGTTATTGACATTGCAATTGTTGCCTCCTTTATGGAGGGGGATGATGAAGGCTTGCTTCCATAGTAGGGGCACTGTGCATTCATGGATGGAGCGGTTGATTAGAATGCTGATGGGATAGGCAATTGCTTCTGCGGCTATACTTAGGAAATAAGAGGGAATGTTGTCAGGAGCGTTGGTACATGGCTTCAATTTCTGAAGGAGTTTCTTTATGGTGGAAGTGGGGATAGGTTTAAATGAGAATAGAGAAAAGTTGGGAGAGAGAGAACTTGAGGAAGATATGGGTGAAGAGGGGGTTAGAGTAGTGGAAGAGGTGGAAGATAGACAGTGAGAAGATGAGAATGTGGTGGAAGTGGTGATGACGGGAGGGTTGTTTGCAGGAGAGATTGGGGGTGTATTAGGTAATGAGGAGGGGTGTGTGAAGGAGGATGTAAGTTTGCTCATAGAACTATGAGAATTATTAAGAAGGTTATCAAAAGTAAATCCATTGGCAGTGATGGCATCACTGGAAAGCTATATGTAGCTGGAAGGTGGTGAGGATGAAGATAGAATTAGTTCAGTTAATGAATGAAGTTCTGCAGAGGAGACAAACAAGACCCCTGTAGAAGGTTGGTATCATTTCAGCTTTTCCAAAAGAGGGTAAAGACCTCTTTAAAGGGTGCTTCTTATAGACCTATATCGGTATTGCATCAGAACTGTAAAATTTTCATGGCATTTTATAGAGTTGAGGCTGGCCATGCTTTCTGAAAACTTGGTTCAGGCTGACCAATGTGGAGCCTTAAAAATAGAGCAACATTTAATAATGTGCTGAAGATAATAATATTGGTTGATTATGATACTCAGAAACAGGGGAAAGAGCTGTTAGTGGCTAGTCTGGACACAGAAAAGGCATTTGACTGAGTAAGATGGCAGTATTTATACCCTGTTATGGAAAATTTGGGGTTCCCAGAGAGTTTTTTCCCTCCCTCAAAATATCTATAGTGGTACCTATGTGTGTGTAAAATTGAATGCCAAATTATCAGGGAATTTTGTAGAAGAACCAGGAAATGCTGCCCAAGCCCCCCCCCCCTTTCATTTCCTTTATACTTAGAGCTCTTGGCCAAACTGCTCAGTAAGTGAATATGTTGTTGTGGCAGAGGGTGTTACCTTAGCATTGCATGCAGATGATTTCTTTGTATATTTACCGAGCCCGCATATTGAGTGAATTTCGGAGATTTCAGGGAATAATGTCAATGCAGAAAACATTCAGACTAAAGCTATAAATAACTTGTATTCAGAGAAAGTAAGTGTGACACTTCCAATGATCTGGTCGAGCAAGAATAGTAATTACTTAGAGGATACATGCCCCAAATGTTGACTGAGACAGTGAGTGAAAGTTAAGGTAGATTGTAGGATAATTGTAAAAGCTGGTTACATTTGAGGGGAAGCAGGTGGATTTAGACATGGCTCAAAAGGTACAGGCAATGCAAATGTATGTATTATCACTTATATATATCTCTTTCAGGTAGTCCTACTGGACTTGGGTAGGGCATTTTTTTAAAGATATTAAGAATACAGCACTGCCGTTTATATGAGGTAATGCCAAACTTAGGGCAACATGAGAAAAGCTGCTGCTCTCAAAAGAGTGGAGCAGGACAGGAGTACTGGATCCATATGGGTACGGCAGAGCACTGCGATTAAGAATATTTTGACTTTGGAACGTAGCAAGGTAAGTACTGAAGAGGAAAGTAATAAGGCAGGTGCAGATAAGGAGACGAGGGCTTGATCTGAGGTGTAGCTTGTGGAGAATGTGTGAGAAACGGGTGAGTAAGATTTGGAAAGAAACTAGGGAATCACAGAATTGTTTCATCAGTATGGTGAGTACAGAAAGATGGAGGAGCTGGTTGGCACCAATTATTTTAACATTATTGCAAATGGATGGGGTAGGACATTTAAAGGAATGGCTGAGCAGGCCACCCAAACTCAGATACTGATCTTATTACTGAGACTCTCGGGCATATATAACACAGGTAAAGTTCCAACGGGGCATATATAACAGAGGTAAAGTTCCAACGGGGCATATATAACACAGGTAAAGTTCCAACGGGGCATATATAACAGAGGTAAAGTTCCAATGGGGCATATATAACAGAGGTAAAGTTCCAACGGGGCATATATAACAGAGGTAAAGTTCCAACGGGGCATATATAACACAGGTAAAGTTCCAACGGGGCATATATAACAGAGGTAAAGTTCCAACAGGGCATATATAACACAGGTAAAGTTCCAACAGGGCTTATATAACAGAGGTAAAGTTCCAACGGGGCATATATAACAGAGGTAAAGTTCCAATAGGGCATATATAACAGAGGTAAAGTTCCAACAGGGCATATATAACACAGGTAAAGTTCCAACGGGGCATATATAACAGAGGTAAAGTTCCAACAGGGCATATATAACACAGGTAATGTTCCAACAGGGTTTATATAACAGAGGTAAAGTTCCAACAGGGCATATAGAACACAGGTAAAGTTCCAATGAGGCATATATAACAGAGGTAAAGTTCCAACGGGGCATATATAACAGAGGTAAAGTTCCAACAGGGCATATATAACACAGGTAAAGTTCCAACGGGGCATATATAACAGAGGTAAAGTTCCAACAGGGCATATATAACACAGGTAAAGTTCCAACGGGGCATATATAACAGAGGTAAAGTTCCAACAGGGCATATATAACACAGGTAAAGTTCCAACAGGGTTTATATAACAGAGGTAAAGTTCCAACAGAGCATATAGAACACAGGTAAAGTTCCAACAGGTGCTTTGCTACTGGAGGAATTGATTATTAAAATATATAGAACGTTTAAGAAGGTTTACCAAAAGGTGGCAGAAGAACTAATCAATACAGGAGATCTATTCACATGGAATACGTTTCTAGAAGAAGTATGAAATGAGGCACGGTTCCCGGTTAAATTAGTAGATAAAATTTACTGTTTGTTTTATGAAGTGAGAGTTGTGGTGAAAAAATGTTAGAAGAAGACTGGGTGAGAGTATTAGTGAAGCTCATAACAGAGCAGCAATGACTCTACATCTCTGTAGCTCCAACATCTGCCACTAGGCCTGACGTGCCACTATGCCTGAGAAGGTTAGGAGTTTTGCCTGGAAGTGTCTTTACAAATATGTATTACACCAAGTAGACTTGTGAAAATGTTTCCAAATGTCAATGAAAGTTATTGGCGTATATCTCAACCCACAGACATTGAAAATAGGTACAAAGGCTCTTGAAAAATAGGAAAATCTAGCTAACAATCTGGACATCTAATTAGCATACAATTTGAATACCAAATACCACTTAACTTTTCCCACTTCCAGTAGGAATTTGGGATACTACTCAGAAACATGTTTACAAAACAGAGGGTGACAAATATCCTGGAAAATATAATTACATTATCAAAGGAATAGTGTAAAATCTGTAGATTGTAATGATCTATATTGCAAAATTCTACCACATGACGTAATTTATTTTTGCTTCAGAAAAAGGGAGATGTAATAGGTGTGCCCTCTTTCTTTGAATTATTTTTGCCACTAGTATGCTGGTCATGTAGTGTGGTTTTCTGTGTATAGACAGCTTCAAAAGTCACATGGGATAAGGATTCAAAAAATTGTATCAAGTGCTAAATCAAGGCTCAAAATAAGATCGGTCCTCCAAAATAGGGGCGGGTGAGAGGTATAGATGTTGGAGGTGTGAATGGGGGATGAGGGGTACCTGGTGGTATATTTCTAAGGTTTGCCCAAGGTTAAAAGAATTAAGACTCACAGCAAGAGGTTCTCCGGTTCGATTCTCGGCTGGGGTGCCTTCTGTGTGGAGTTTGCATGTTCTCCCTGTGTTCGCGTGGGTTTCCTCCCACATTCCAAAGACATGCATCTGGAGCGTTTCTTCCCGGGCCTCCGCTGAAAACAGGCTCTGTGGAACCTAGTCGGACATTCCCGGTCAACAAAAAGTTAAATAAATAAATAAGACTCAGTTACATTGAATAATTTATTTATTTATTTATTTATTTTACATTTGTTTACCGGGAAAGTCCGACTGGACACAGGTCCATTTTCAGCGGAGGACCGGGGAGAAAAGCTCCACAATACAATACAGTACATGACAGAAGAAAAAAAATATATAGAGCATACTTATAGCAAACATACACAATATGTTAGAGATTAACAATTAACTCTGGCTTGGGAAAGGTGATTAAACCCAATTTTGTTTTTATTGGGTCTGCCACAATGAGCGATTTGGTGGTAGATCAAGAAGGACTTATTAGATTCACTATTTCTGTTAGCATAAAAGGCAATAATGAGCAAGTAAAAGAGACCCCCCCCCCCCTGAAGGCCTTACAAGAATTAATGACTGAGCCCTTTCAGTAGGGTTTGGAGGATAAAGATAGAAACATATTAGTAAGTGGTAACCCTGTTGGTGACAGTCTTGTGAGAATCAGACCAATAAATATTAGGGAGGATGGTTTAGGGAGTGGATCTCACGGGGAAGATTCATCAAGGATGACATGTTTTTGTGGGCTTGTTAGAATGAAGTTTAGACGACGTTTGAAAAAAGTGTTATGCCCCAAAATGATAACACTAAATACATAAATGTAAACATGAAAGTACCTACCTGGGCAGCTTATTTATTCATTTACTTATTTCTTGACTTGTTTACTTCTTTTCTGTTCACTTTCTTACATACTTAATTAGTAATTTAGCAATACCTTTAGTATTACAGACATGGTTGTTACATTTACTATTGTTTTGGTGTGAGTCATTTATTCCATGTTGTTGATATGACAATATTCAGTAAAAGGCTCTTAATAAAAATATACCCATGACTGCAAAATGGGTAAGATAACTACTTCAGCGTAAGATAAATTCTCCAAGATGGTGAACAAAAATGCATACCTGGTATAGTGAATAATTACCTTACTTTTAATGTCAATAAATATAGCATCATAAGAGTTGTCAAAAAAGCAATAAATTATAAATAAAAGCTCAAACCAGAAGACAGAGTCCATAATTAAAGATCTAGGGGCAGTAGTCGAGAAGAACCTAAATACCCTGTTGGCAACATCTGCTTTGGACCCCTACAGAAAAGTGCACTCAATATTTGTCTTGTTTTTCATCAGAAACTATAGAAAAAATAGATTGAAGGGCAAGAAATGAAGGTATGATTAACTACAATGTTGAGAATATTCTAGAAATCCGATTTCATATCTCGCTGTGCTGCATGCTTGATGAACTGCTAGCAGAGAGGCCTGTAAACTCAAAAACACTCCAGGAACTCCTGCAGCTTGGAATCTTACTGCAACATGGTAAAAACTGCAGAAACATGTCAAACCTGTCTAACCAGTTGACAATCAGACATGGGAAGCATATTAAAAGGAAAAGATGTGAAAGATCAAGAAAGAAAGGCTCTAGAACAGAATTTTGCATCATCTTAAAATACTCAATTGTATTTATTACTGCTTGGTGTAACTCATTCTAAGCCTTTTGGTTTAAACACTTGGGCTTCGGACCAGTTAGTTGTTTTGCACTGAGAGGTTTGTGGTCTGCACTGTTGTGGCAGAACAGGTTGCTTACATCCTTCTAGGTTGAGAACTGCTGATTGAGGGCTCAGTGTCTGTTATTCTAAAAGTGTATTAATTCTGGTTTAAGCACTTGGGCTTTCAAGCCAGTTATTTTACATTAAGAGGGTTCGTGGTCTGCACTCTTGTGGGAGGAGAGGCTGGACTCTGCCCTTCTGAGCTGGGAATTTCTGGTTAAAGGCTTATAGTGCATGCATATCTGAACTGTTTCTTACTGAAGTTGGTGCGCCTTGTTTGCTGTGGCATAGACTGGATTCGGGCCTGCTGGATCTAGCTTTGTTTGTGTAACTTGAGCACTAATCCAGACATTCTCTAAAGTATTCAATGGTATTTATTACTGCTTGGTTGTAACTTGATTAAAGTGTAGCTATCATTCAAGTCTTTTGGATTAAGCACTTGGGCTTCAGACCAGTTGTTTTACATTAGGAAGGTTTGTGGCAAGCACTGTGGTGGCAGGACAGGTAGCTTTCATCCTTCTAAGTTGGGAACTGCTGATTGAGAGCCCAGTGTCCAAGTGTATTAGTTCTGGTTTTGGCTTGGGCTTCAGGCCAGTTATTTTACATTAAGAAGGTTCGTGGACTGCACTCTTGTGGGAGAAGAGGCTGGACTCTGCCCTTCTGAGCTGGGAATTTTCTGGTTAAAGGTTTATAGTGCCTGAATATTTGAACTGTATCTTACTGAAATTGGTTCACCTTGTTTGCTCTAGCATAGACTAGATCCAGGCCTACTGAATCTAGCTTTGTTTATATACTTGTTGTTTGTTTGCTTGTTATTTCCCTGGAAGCTAATTCACCTAATCGCAACTTCTCAGCTTCTGTGGATCACTAGTGATATCTGCATTGCTTACTGTACTTATTTCCTTGTTTCACTTGAAAGAAAGTTACTGTTTGTCGTTTTGCATTTAGTTACTTGTATCACATTGCACTCAAGTTACCTGGCACTTGCTCACTAAAGCAATTATATAAGTCAGCACTAAAAATTAAAAGCACTACACCCTCACTCCCCACTGGCCCTTGTTTTCAATTAAGGATTTCCCAATATTATTCTAGCATGTCCAAAGGTCAGTTGTCAATCTCCTCTCCAGTCCAGCTGGTGAATCTGGGAATCTTGAGGCAATGTTATAACTGCCTCATGTACACAGACAACCCTCTCCTCCTCCCACATAACACAAATACTTGCGAGAGATGCAGCTATTTAGCCAAACTGGAGGCTGAGCTCTCTCAACTCAGGACTGGCAAGACCAGACAGGAGGAGAAGGCAACTACACACACCACAAAACCAGCCTCACATAATGCTACCACTCCACTGAATCAAACACATAAACACACAAAGACATACTCGGAGGCTCTGAGTAAAATTTACCTAAACAGCAGAGGCCTCCAAAGCAGACACCCAAACAACTGCTACCTCAAGACACCCCACAAGCAACACATAAACCACAAAAGCAGTGTGCAAAGCAGTCACAGCCCTTAAGGCCAAATACAACACCAAACATACTTGTCATAGGTGACTCCATAGTCAGACACACTGACGTCCCACTCACCAGGCTGAACAAGGAGAGGGTCACAGTAAGCTGCCTATCGGGCGCTAGAATCCGCCACATAACACAAGCGCTCGGGACACTCCACAGCAAGTACAAATATGACACAGTCATTGTGCATGCTGGTGTGAGCGACCTGAGACGTACCTCCCTGGACTGCATGAAAAGAGACATAGAGGAGCTCTCTGATTATGTAGCCCAGGCAGGTATGACCCTAACCCTGAGCAGTATCCTTCCTTCACCAAGAATGATGCCACAATATAGAGACAAGATGATCAGCTTTAACAATTGGCTTAATGTCTGGTGTCATTCAAAGGGGATCCAGTGTCTGTCTGCCTGGGATGACATGCTTGACAAGCCACGCTGCTTCAAGGGACGGCTTGCACCTGTCACCCTGGGATTCGGATATTGGCTAAGGCTCTTGCCACCCCATAGTGCCTTTTTAGGCAAGGCTCAAATTCTAAACCTACCACCCTAGAAAACAAAAATGGGAAGAAATTGAGGGTAATGCTGCTCAATGCCAGAAGTCTAAATCTCAAAATGCACGCACTCGAGGCCCTTCTCAGTATGGAGAACATCGATGTCTGTGCTGTAACTGAAACCTGGTTCAAGGCTCCTGAGAGCACCCGGCACTATTAGGTTTTACCTCATATCATGCGTTCCGCCCCAAAACCCGGACCACTCCACAAAAGGAGGGGTGTATCCATATTCATAAAGGATACTCACACCTCCAGGTTGGTGGCAACGCATGAAGCTTGGAAACCATCCAGGTGCAACTAACAATAGGCAAAACTGCTCTACAAATTGTAGCATGCTACAGGCCACCCTCTCAAACTCAGGAACCCCACACAGCCTTCCTGAAGACACTGGAGGGTATAAATGTATCTCCAAACACCATCATATTGGGTGACTTCAACTACCCGAATATAGACTGGGAACATTACTCAAGCCCTAACTTTCTAGCCCAACGGTTCCTGGAGTTCATAAATTCAAATGCCATGGAACAGCTAGTCACTGTTCCCACGAGAGGAGAAAATATACTAGATCTCATTGTCACAAACATGGGGACAAAATGCTCCACACCGGAAGTATATCCCTCATTGGTGAGATCTGATCATAAACTAATCTCACTGGAAATCCACATCCCCCCACCCCAAACAAAAAGACCATAGTGAAGAACTTCTCTAAAGCAAACTTCACACTACTCAAGACTGGTGTGGTATCCTTCAAGGCCCCTGAGTCAGAGGAAACCACAACCCAAGCTGGAAGCCCTTACAAATGCCTTCTATGGACACCTCCAGGTCTGCATGGATCAGGCAATCCCAAATAAAACCAAGACTCTTTCCACAAAGGGCAAGCGTCCAGTCTGGTGGACCCCAGCCATTAACAAACTTTACAATAAGAGGAGAAAGCTATTACATGATAGAACAAAATCCATAAAAGGGAAGTCACCCCTGATCATTATTAGTAAAAAATACGAGCACTCATAAAATCAACTAAGGCCAATTTTGAGAGAAAAATTGCCATGGATTCAAAGGACAATCATAAGGCCTTTTTCAGCTATGTTAGGAACCTGGGTGGAAACTCACAGATATGCTCAGAATTAGTCCAAAATGATACAAAAATCACTGAACCCACAGACATTGCCAACATACTGGCAGACAGGTTCAGTGCAAACTTCACCCCTCTCCCCTAAAGGAGAGATAACTATCCCAGCCGAGTGTAGCCTCCCGGACATCTCAAATGCGCAGGTGAAAGCTGCTCTCTCTAAAGCTAAAAACACAGCATCAATGGGACCGGATGGTGTCCCCGGCTGTGTGCTACACGAGCTAAATGAGGAATTAAACCCGCACATAAGGCAGCTGTTTAATCTCAGCCTTACCACAGGATACGTGCCCAAGGAGTGGCGTACGGCAACTGTGGTCCCACTCCACAAAGGTGGCCTCACGGACCCTGGTAATTACCGCCCCATAAGCTTAACAAGTCTAGTTTGCAAAGCTATGGAGAGGATCATAATGGAGCTCATAAACAAAGATATAGGGGACTTGTAGATATTGGACCCGACCCAGTTTGGCTTTGTCAAGGGAAGATCATGCCTTTTGAACTTGGTCGACTTCTTCGAAATAGTCACCAAGGCCATTGATGAGGGAAAGGCAGTCCATACAGCCTACCTTGACCTTGCAAAGGCTTTCGATACAATACCCCACTCGGGTATTGTAGAAAAACTTACCAGCTTAAATGTAAACCCATATGTCACAAGATGGGTTGCAAACTGGCTTAAGGACAGAACCCACAGGGTTAGAGTTGCTGGCGCTGTGTCAGACTCCAAGCCGGTCACAAGTGGTGTCCCACAGGGCTCGGTCCTTGGCCCCTATTGTTTGGCATCTACTTCTCAGAAGTACAGGCCAACATGGGAGGACTTTGGCTGACAAAGTTTGCAGATGACTGCAAACTGGGCCATACTGGAAAGTGCATCGGACACTGATATCCTTCAGAAGGGACTCACGGAAACAGATAGCTGGTGCCAGAGCCATGGCCTGAAGTTAAACGCCAAAAATGTATAGTCATACCCTTCGGGAAAAACAAGGTAACCCCAAGCTACCATATAGGTGGCAATCCACTAAGCACAGAAGAGGTTATCAGGGACCTGGGGACCCAGGTTGACAGTGGCCTTTCTTTTGACACTCACATTGCTAAAGTGGTTAGAAAGACCTTCTACATTGCCCACCTGATCATGAAGGGATTCACATCCAGATCTAGTGAGGTCATTGTTCCCCTGTACTCTTCACTTATCAGACCAATGATCGAGTACAATGCCCCATTCGGGATGTATCTCACCCGACATCTGCAGCAATTGGAGAGACCCCAAAAGTTCCTCACCAAAAGGATAAAGGGACTCCAAAATCTGTCATATGCTGCCAGATTGAAGAAACTCCAGCTCTATTCAGTCGCATACCGTCTGCTCAGAGGTGACATGTGCCTGACATACAAGGCCATGTCCAACCCGGAATTAATGGACATGCTCCACCTCAAAAATCCAAATCCACCAAAACCACTAGAGCAAGCGACTTAAACCTTAGCACGGATATAAATAGGACGTGCTGGAGGGATAGATTTATCACTCAGAGACTCCTATGCTGTGGAATAAAATCCCGGTCCATGTGAGGCAGAGCACCTCGCTGACTCTGTTCAAGAGAAATCTAGACCTGTGGATGGGAGATCGTAGGTTTACCCCGGGAATCATCTCTGGGTCACTGCTGGACAGAGGCACAACAAACTAATGGGCACAGTATTTTTTCATATAAGGGGTGGCGTAAGCCACAATAATTTGGGCTAGGCTTATAAATGCCTTAGGGCAGATAGCCTAGTATAAACCTATGAACCTATGAACCTATGAATGAGAGGAAATCCACACAGGCGTGCACTTCCTTCCATGTTGCTGGTGAATGTATGTTCACTGGAGAGCAAGAAGGACTACCTAAGGATGGATCTTTCCACAAAATGTAAGGTGGGGAATAATTGTTTACCTGGGTTCACTGAAACCTGGCTGAACTCCAGTATAAATGATAGTACAGTATATGTGGAGAGGATGCCATTATTTCATGCTGACAGAAACCAGTCTCTGTGGCAAATCTCGTGGAGGGTGTGTGTGTGTGTGTATATCAACAACAGCTGGTGTACAAACTGTGAAATAATCGCCTCTCACTGCTCAGAGAACATTGAGTTCATGTCACTAAAATGCAGACCCTTCTACTTGCCTAGGGAATTCAATGGAGTGAGCATAACAGCTGTTTATATCCCCCTAATGCTAATACCAATGTGGCATTGAACATTCTGTATCTGTCAATAAATGACCTCCAGAATAAGAAGAACCCTGAGTTTGCCCATATAATTGCAGGTGATTTCAGTCAAACTGACTTGAACTCCATATTACCCCCTTACCATCAACATGTGAACTTTGCAACAAGAGGGGTGAACACTCTGGATAAATTGTACACAAATGTAAAACTGGCCTACAAAGCAGTACCTTATCCACATCTGGACAACTCAGACCATCTGGTCATGCTGCTTCCTGCACACACACCACTGCTGGAAAGGGGCAAACCTACAACCAAATAAGGATATGGCCTGAGGGAGCAGTCTTGGCACTACAGGACTGCTTTGAACGTACGAACTGGTCAGTATTTAGAGATGCAGCTGTAAAGAACCACCACATTGACTTGGAGGAGTATACAGAATCTGTAATGACCTATATTTCAAAACGTGTTGATGATGTAACAGTCATCAAATGTATCACCATGAGCACTAATCAGAAACTCTGGCTATCTGGTGAAGTATATGAGCTCTTAAAGGCACGAAATGCTGCATTTAAATCAAAAGACAAGGATGCCGTAAGACAGTCCAGAGCAAATCTAAGTAGAGGTATAAAGGAGGCTAAGAGGACCTATGGGCGTGAAATTCAGGGGCACTTCTCTGACCAAAGGAACTCCAGACATCTCTGGCAAGGCAGTCAAGCCATAACTGACGACAGGCCTGCATCCTCCCCATGTGATGACAACACAGAATTTCTGAACAAACTAAACACCTGGTTCATCAGATTTGATATGGACAACAACACTGTGCCATATAACCTCGCTGTCAAACAGGGTCAAAAGGTGCTATATCTAAGAACATTTGATGTTCTAAAAAAACTGAGGCAGGTAAACCCAAGAAAATCAGCTGGTCCTGATAATATTATGGGATGGGTTTTAAGAGACTATGCTACCCAACTGTCCACTGTACTAACAGATACATTGAACACATCCCTGCAACTAGCCATTGTACCCAGTTGCTTCAAAAATATGACAATCATTTCCTTACCCAAAAAATCCCAACCGACAAGCCTAAATGATTACCGGCCAGTTGCTGTTACATCAACAGTAATGAAGTGTTTTGAGCAGCTGATCAAAAAACATATCTCTTCAAGACTACCTGCAACACTGGATATATTACGTTTGCTTATAGATCTAACCGCTGAATGGCTGATGCAATAGCTATAGCACTTTATAAATCCTTGGCACATCTAGAGAACAAGAATTGCTATGTCAGAATGCTGCTCATTGGTTTTAGTTCCCCCTTTAACACTGTCATCCCCCAGAATATGATATCGAAGCTGATCCAGCTGGACATTACCACCCCCTGTGTAACTGGGTACTGGACTTTCTCATCAACAGACCCCAAAATGTACGTGTGGGAAATAAATGTTCAATCAGTATTACACTGAGCACGGGTGTCCCTCGGGACTGCATCCTGAGTCCTCTGCTGTTCACCTTGTTGACGCACGACTGCATGGCCAAGTATGAATCCAACAAAATCATCAAGTTCACGGATGACACCACTGTTGTAGGTCTTGTCAGAAATGGAGAGTAAACAGCCTGCATGGATGAAGTGGAGCATCTGATAGGCTGCTGCAACAGCAACAATCTAGCCTTAAATGTAAGCATGACCAAAGAATTAATAGTGAACTTCAGGAAG